>NC_056743.1:318654464-318923564 GCF_019279795.1 Protopterus annectens
AGTATATGCAACAAGGTATGGCAGGGACAAGGCATAGCAGGCCAACGGTCCCAAAGGGGGTCAAATGAAAGTAGATAAAACAATGCAAAAAAGGGGCAGATAAGATGTAGAAGAGAAGGAAAGTTGCAAATCATAAGTCGTGTGCTGTAATTTACTTGTAGGACAGTAGCGACTATGTTTTGGTAAACAATGCAGATACAAAAGACACAGCCTGGAAAACGGCGCTAAGCCTTTAGTTAGTACATTGAGTAGATTACAATTAGCGACAGTGGCAAAATGCTTTCAAACAGGGCAGTCACAGAGACAACAATTGAGAAAAAAACATTTGCAGTGCATTAACAACAAATAAGACAGCACAATGTCACCTGTCTATACAAGCTTAGCCTTTAGTTAGCACAGTCTGCTGAAAAAGGTTAGCGACAGTGGTGAAATGCTTACAAACAGAGCAGTCTCAGAACAGCAGCTGAGAAAAAAACCTTTGCAGTAAATTTCCAAAAAGTAGTACTGAATAAGACCAGAAACGGTAGTAGTTGGTCTAGTGTATCATAACTTTTACAGCAAAGGAGCAGCAGTAAGATCTACATATCTACAGATTTCCACATAGGAAAGCAGACAAAAAATAAAGACTAATTAAATCATATATTTAATGAAATCATGTGTCTAATGAAATCATGTATCTGGAAAAAAAGGATGTAGGTAGTGGGAGAGGTAAGGCAAGTTATCAATGACAAGAAGGAGGCCTTTAGAAGGATGAAAACTGGGGAACAGATTGATAAAAAGGACTAGGAGGATATAATATTAGTAAGACAAAATGTTCATTCAGCAGACCAAGGCAGCCCTTATTGAGGGGCAGGCTGGGGGATGAGAGGTGGGAAAAATAAATGTTTCAGAATATATGACGGTTCTACATATTACTTTATTGGGATGAAAAGAATGCAAGTTTGAAAATGCTGTGCATAAGGCAGAATTACTGAATGAAATACTCATTTATTTATACAGGAATAACAAGACAGATGGTCAACTTAGGAAAGCAGAGCAAGTATAGACAGGTACAAAGGGTCAGATGGAAGGGTGATTAGGGAAGACATGGAGAAGGAGACTGAGCACTTTCTAGGAGTTAACACACAGGATATAGATGAGCTATCTCCTGAATTGTTAAAGGTGTTGCCTCCTGTACTCCGTGAGTCACTGAGAAAACATAATAGTGTTGCCTTAGTAATCAAAGCAGAGCCACTGAGAAAACATAATAGTGTTGCCTTAGTAATCAAAGCAGTGCCACAGTACTGCTGGTTAGCTCTAAGGGCTCCTTTTCATATATTTGGGCTTAGGAGGAATCCAGATAATTGCAGGTATTTTATCTAATTAGCATTCCAAGAAAGTTAATGAGGGAAAAAAAATCTGCATCACAGTGTGGTGAAATTCCCAAACACGATTTTCTGGCAAATAGTAGTTAGCAATGCTTCAGTCAGCAGATAGTTTGCCAGTTCATTGTAATTCAGTTATGTGAATATGGGTCACCAGTGAAGTGGACAACAGAAACCCTGAATGTGGTTTATCTGAACTTCAGTAAGGCTCTGGATATTCTGCCTCAATAGAACAGCAACATGAAGATTAGAGTATGACAATGATGTAGATCAGAAACTAGAAGTCTGATCAGAGGAAGATGATTGTTAGATGGAATCTGTTAGGATAAAACTGAATAAGGAGCAGACTGCTAAAGTTTTCAGTACTGGGATATTTATGCTACAAGTCAAATTGGGTTTGGAGAGCAAGATTATCTTGTATGTTGAAGATGCAAAGATGGGTGCCATAGTTACAGACTGACTCAGTCTTCAGACAGCTCTGTGTTGGATGTTAAGGGTACCAGGTGTTTCAGCTGAAATATTTAAAAATGCAAGATAGTGCAGTCTGAAGGGATCCATTTGACCCCGAGCAGAAACTTGCTGCAATGCAATATGAAATTAATTTGCAATAGCCACTAAGATGTTAAGGTGCACAATTCAAGAAGTAGTTAAATAGATGAGTGGAATGTCCTTTCTTCTGTATATAGTTCTGTCTAGACCACATTTGGAGAACTGTTTATGGTTCAGGAGAAGACTATACAAACAAAGAGAAATTAATAAAAAGCACATAGAAGAGTTATGACCACAGTGATGGGTATGGCATGGCTGAAGTATAATCAAAAGCTCAGAAATATGGGTATGACTGAATTAGAACACAAAAATGAAAAGTCTAATCAAAGTCTGTTGTTTGGGTTTAACAAGTGAACTTGAAAGATAAAAGGGAGAGACAAGGACATGGGTGGGAGCTGTAAGGAAGACATTTCAAGTTTGACTTGTGAAAATGTACCTCACATTACAGTAGTAAGGATGTGTGTGTATCTAATTCACTGTTTTGAGGCAGCAGTAAAGTGTAAATCATAAGTGGGGTTCATAGTTGGTGGGACAGGGAAAGGAGAGGAAGGAGGAAAGCTATAGGATGGCATTTAAATGAGGCCTAGCAAAAACATTGTCACATACTTAGACTACAGGGCTTCGTTCACTCACACCTTCATTAGTTATTTGTATTGTCTTGGGCTAATGTAAATACATACATACAGATATTTCAAGTACAGGCATTAATGCTCTTCTAGCCTGCCAATATACCAAAACACCTGTTACTATAAGTGTCCAGGCTGTTCTTAAAAATATCTACACTAGTACTTGCATTAATTTAATGTGGTAGTCTGTTCCATGCATCAGCTGCTCTCTCTCAGAGAACCAATTAGTACACTTCACATTCCTACAGAATCTTCTACATAGGTTGTCTGATGACTCTCTAGCACTTTTTGATAACCCCGAACATTCCCAGAGATAGTTATCACTAAATGCCCTGAATACCAGAATAAGATATCCTCTAGGAGACACTGTATAAGTTCAGATATTTTAGTCTTTCATAATAACTTAAATTTTCACATCCATGGATGCCCTTAGTATATTTTCACTCTACTCTTTCCAGTTTACTCATGCTTGTTTTCTTATAAGGTTTCCATAGTGTTATTCCATACTCAAGTTTGGGTCCACTGTAACTAACAAACAAGGATGTCATAATTTCTGATTTCCTAGACTTTATAACTCTTTTTATACAACCTATAGTTCTATAACTATTATTAACCAATTGGTTGATATAATCAGAAAAACTCAAAGCTGGATCTACCCATATGCACAGGTCCTTAAATGAAACTACAGTTTAAATCACTGTGTGCTGTATTACATATTCACCTTTCAATTTATGTCTCCCAAATCTCATACGCTTGTTTTTTCATGTATTTATCACCATATTATTCTCCTGCGTCCAAATGGTCAATTTAGTCAAGCTATTTTGCAGACATGCCTTATCTGTAACACATATAATCAATTTACCCAATTTCAGGTCATCTGCATATAAATTGTAGAACGCCTCAGATAAAAAAAAGTTAGGTCTGAAAGATAAAAGAAACAAATAAGGGCCTAGGACAGAGCCTGTGGGACACTCTGACTGTAACCAAGAATTTCACCTTCCAATTGTTGTATGATACTTGTCATGTTCTACTTGTAAGCCATGAACCTATCCATCTTATAGGTTCATAGGTTCATAGGTTTATACTAGGCTATCTGCCCGAGGGCATTTACAAGCCTAGCCCCCAGTTTTTTTTTGGCTTCCACCCCTTTAGTATGAACTATGAACTATTTTTTTTGTTTTGCTGTCGAACTGCTGACACTGAGGGTAATCCCTGGATATATCTGCGATCTCCCATCCATTGGTCAAGATTTCTCTTGAACAAAGACCAGCAGTGCTCTGCCCTCACATATACCGGGATTTTGTTCTCAAGCCAGCATAGTCTTTGGGTGATGAATCTATCCCTCCAGCACAGCCTATTAATAAATGTGGTTTAGGTTTCTAGCCTCCTCCCTTCCTGACGGATCTGACCTTACTTTATTGAGAATCAAATCTGGATCATCAAATGGGCTTTGTACATGGTATGTCGGTCACACAGGGTCACCCTTGCCATGCGCAGCTGTGTAAAGATAGAATAGAGAAGTTCTTTTTCAGTAGCAGCATAGGACAGATTTTGAGACCCTTTTAACTTTTGGTGAGGAACTGGCTCTTCTCTCTAGCTGCTGCAAGTGTCGTCAGATCAGGCATTTATAGATAGGCATTGTCAATCATCAGTCTGATGAGAGATGAGATAGTACAGAGTAACTCCTCTCTCCCTGAATCATGATAAGGTGGGCAATGTAGAAGGTCTTCCTAACTACTTAGCTACATGGGGTGTGAATGATGACAGGCTGTCAACCTGGGTCCCCCCCCCCCCTAATAACTTCTTCTTGCTCAGTGGATTGCCACCCTATGAGTAGGTAGGGTAACCTTGTTTTTTCGAAGGGCGTATGACTATGCATTGGCATTTAACTTTTTTACATGGCTGGCACCAGTATCCATTTTCCATTTTCTGTGGTGAGAGGATTCTGAAGTGTGTTGTGTGTCACGGTCCGGCTTGAGCAGTTGTTTTCATCTGCAAACTTGTCACTTTGTCCTGTCCTGTGTTTGCTTGTGGAGAAGTAGTGAAACAAGAGCCAGCCAGGACTGAATACCTGAGACAACACCACTTGTGACACTTTTGTCCTCTGACCGGAGTTGACAATGGCTGAGCCAGCCTGTGGGTTCTGTCAACTAGTGCAGCCAGCAGTTTACAGCCCATCTTGTGATGATTTTTTTAATAGGTTAAAAGAGATTATTTTTGGGTATTGTATGGGTGTTATATGGCTGCTTATCCTCTTTCCAGCTCTTGACTTATTGTGTATGGACTGCTTTGGTGACTGTTTTGTAAAAAGTCAACCAGTTAAAAAAAAGCCAGTTTAAAAAGCTCAAAAAGAAAAACTTGTTGGATCAACTGCAAATTCCAAAGTCTGCATCCCTATATGAGATCTTTATGATCCTCTTTATGATCCTCCATGGTTTTTCTTGTCAAGCTAATGGGCGGTAATTTCCAATTTCACTGTCGGTCACTGCACTGCACTAGTGGGACCACTCCTGAGTCTTGGTCGCACACCCTGGGTGAGGTGCTCCATCTAGAGGAGGTGAGAGTATGGGTTTGGCATCTAGTCCTGGGTTTTATGTTTAATTTGGAGCACACCGAGGCGGCACAGATCAGGTCCCATGGATGCTGTGTTTTTTGGAGAGAGTTTTTTACAATCAGGGGGAGTTAGATGGGTTTGGGGGGATATCTGTAAGAGTATATCGATACCTAGTTGTTCTTATTTATTGGTCAGTGTTTTGTGCATGACCTGTCAAATGCTGAAGTTAAATCTATATAAATTACATCACAGCACAAATTTTCATTCACTGATATGATTATATTGTTATAGAACATCATGTGTAATAGATCTATTTTCAAAATGTGCCAACTCCATTATTTTTCTACAACATGAAATTAGACTTAAGTGTCTATAAAACTCTGGGTTTGTCCTACTCCCCTTTCCCTTAAAAACAGGTTTAATAAGTGATGTCTCCAATCTTGAGGAATCTCCCCATATTTATTGACCTAGTAAATAATAGATATAATGGTACTGTAAGTTCTTACCGAAGAGTTCTCATGTCATTACTACTAATTTCGTCTCCTCCCTGTGCTTTTCTTGGATCCAGTTCGCACAGTTCTTTTTCAATATAATCTAATTCTATTCCAGTATCTGAGGTCACCTGGATGTCACTAGGACAACTTATCGCCCCCTTTGTAAAGGCCTTCATCACTCACTATGTACAGAATTTTGAAACAGACTTATTCTTACAAATGATATGCTTAACAGAATTGTGAAGCTGTGCTCAAAGACATTATTTTCCACAATATTCCACACATTCATTACTGGAAAAACTTAGGGGGAAAAAAGAGAATTTAATGTAATAATAAGTTCATAGGGCTATTGATCCATGAGGATCTTCAGAAGCCTAGACATGCATTCCCAATACGTTTATTAGTTCTAGCATTTTAAGTGTTATTAACCCAGAACCCTTTGAATTTGAAATATAAAAAAAACAGAGCTGGGCAGACATTTACATGTTACCCCTATCCATAAGGGACAAGGGTGCTTAACCAGGCGTGAACTTATGGTTTCCTATCCATTCTAGAGAGAAAAATTATTTCAGAGAAGTGGTATTTGCTGTGAAATGTATATATTCATCCAGCATGTTCTATTTAAGTTGCTGAAGTGCTTAAAATCTCTTGAGCAGGTGTTTCTACCTGTATTGAACTTGTGAATGTGCAGTAGATCTGAATGGATGAGGTTGGTAGAGGCACTGTAAGTGAGATACAGATCACCCCTCTGTAGTTTGTACAATACTGAGAAGATATACAAGGTTTTGAGAATGTCTTCGTGGTTTTTGTGATATAGGTCATTTATTTTCTTGGTGAGAAGGCATTGTGGTCATTCAAGCTGTGTCAGGTGTTTGGACAGGTACATACGAAAGGAGACAATATACTCAATGAGTAGCCTATTAAGTGCAGAATCCAGTGGAATGATCACATCTCTTGACTTGAAGAAAATACCCTGTGCAATGAAACAATACTTTACAGTAATGAAAACATAGTGATCGAAGGACAGCTCATTGTCTACATGGATTCCCAGGTCCCTAACTAGTGGGTCAACTTTCAGGCTGTGTTGTTGATATGATTGTTGCAGATGTTATGGTAGCAGAGGGAAACTATTATACATTTTTGGTGTTTAGTTTTAAGCCATGGTTTTGACACCAACTATTTGTTTGGGAAAGGACCTTCTGAAAGATCTTGGTATCTTCTGTAGAGTTTACGGAGGTACCAAGTTTGTAGTCATCTGCATTCTTGATCAACCATAAGCCCTTAACACTAGCATTTACCTCTGAGAAGTAAATCCCAAAGATGAGTGACCCAAGGACTAAACCCAGAGGCTAGTGACATATGCTTTGAAGGAAGCAGAGTCCCCCACTCTAATTTTAAGGGTTCTGTTTGTGAGACAGTTTGCTATCCAATGAGTTACATAGAGATTTGCATTTAGCTAGGTGAGTTTATCAACTTTACCAGAGTGTGGGATGGTACTGAACATTTTTTGCAAGGTCTTTATATGTGGCTTGTACAAATCTTCCCTCATCCTTTGGTTCAGTAACTTTCTCAAAGTGCTGACCAATAAGTAGCTTGTTATGTAGTCTGACCCCATAAAAGTAGTGTCCTTGGCCTTGGAAAGTTCTTTGAGGATTTGTTCCAAGGAGATTTGAGGGGAGGGTGTGTTTGGGTTTTGAAACTGTTGCTGGGGGAAGATGGGAGGTGAAGTTAGAGCTAAATTTATCTGGTAGTAGACTGGCTATGTTATCTGAGCCAGATTATGTGATATTATTTACTATTAGCTCTGTACAGTTTTGAGCATTGTTTCTGAAGTTTCTAACATAGTTGAAGAATGCTATATGATTGTGTTTTCCCTTGGGGTCTGTTCTTATCTCATATCTGGCTTTGGTTGAGTTGATCAGGGACTGGAACATTTTTAGCATTTGTAGAGTTATATTTTTGTTTATAGGCAATGAACATTTTTTTTTCTTTTTATTGTAGAGACTGTTTATATTTGGGTTCTACAATAGGGGTTCATTTTTGAATTTGTCATTGGATCTACTTTTGAATGGGGATAGATGCATCTATGCAGGTATTTACATGTGTATAGAACTTGGAGGTGAAGAATTCTGCATTTGCAAAGGGGTCATCAATGTGGAAGAGAATGTTGAATTTAGTCATGTCTTCATTCAGTTATAGTAGATTAGCTTTAGCATGGTTTCTGCATACTGAGTTATTGGAGGATGCTTCCAGCTTCAGTCTTATAGTGAATGTGACTGATTTATGGTCCAATATGACAGTGGAAGAGGTTTCAACTAGTAAGGAACCTGCTAGTGAGAACCAAGTCCAGGATTTTCACTTCCCTAGTTGTGGTATGGATTAACAGGTCCATGAGGTTTATACTTATGAAGTCCAGAAATCTCTGGGCACACGTGTTGGAGGATGTATAAGTCTCCCAGTTGATGGAGGGGTAGTTGAAATCCCATAGTAGAATGGTGCTTGGTTGAATGCTTACAAATTCCATACCAGTCAGGTAGGAGATATGGGCCGGGTGCATAGAGGGGGTCCTACCAGTAGCTATGCTGTGATATGGGGTTTTGTTAATGGTAAGCTGGATGTGGAGGAGTTACAGGTCATAATCCTACTAACAAGTCTGGAAAAGAAACTCTGTTTTATAAATACAGATACTGCCATCTTTAGTGCTTTTTTCTAGAGTGATGGGCCTGAATTCATGGTAGGGGTGGAAGCTGTAAACAGATGAGATGCTGTCAACAGTCTCAAACCAAATGTCGATGCATTCCAGGGTTAGGACTTAGGGAGTGAATGTTTTTTTTAAGACTTCTTGCATTCCACAATAACACTTTAATGTTAAAAGAAATATATTTTGTTGGAAGCTTTTAAATACTGATATTGCCTAAAAACAATACTGTATGGTTGGATAAGGTTTTTGATAATATACAAAAGCTGTAGGGGGATAGATGCAGCCATCTCTGGCAAAGCAGTTAGGACTGTCAACCAACTCCTCCGGGGCTGATATATATTATACCCCTAATCAATAACAATAAACAAAGTATCAGGAACAGTTAAGTTCCAGTGTTCAAAATCAATCCAAAGAAGAAAAACAGATGACCCTGGAACAAACACAGCGTTAAAATCCACAAATTTTAATAAGAGTAGAAGGTTAGCGCTTTCATGCCCAAATACTAGGCACTTCTTCAGACAAAGTACAAAAAATCCACAACAGATTTCTATAATGCAATCAATTATTCAATGAAGCAATTTACGTTCCCTAAGCAAAGGCTTTAAAGGAACATACCCATTTAACCCAGGGCACTTATGTGCTTGCAATAGCACTGTCCATTTATTCTCTGCTCTCTCAACAATATTATTCAGATTCCCTCCTCTATCATTACCATTAAAATGTTGTAAAACTAAAAAACTAAAAGAATGATCAACATTATAATGAACATGTTTAAATAAGGCACTTTTGGGATCTCTATGTCTAATATAGCCCAAGTGTTCAAGTAGACACTCTCTTAAAGTTCTACAACTTTTCCCCACATAGAAACTGGTACATTTATTACATAAAGCAAGATAAACCAGATTTCTAGTGGAGCAATCTGCATAAAATATAGGCTTAAATACAAAACTAGTGACAGGATGATGAAATTCCTTAGAGGTAGAAATAAACTGACATGCTGCACAATTTCTGCAAGTAAAAGTACCTTTCCTATTAGATAAAGATACAACATCTTTCTTCCTACCATAGCAAAGCTGTCTTTTTAAAGACATACCACTTTTAAAGCAAAAATCATCAGAGGTAAGTATTGGTTAGTTCTTCCAAATCACATCACATATATTATTTGGGTCTATATTAGAAAATGTTGGGAATTGAAAGGGTGTTTGTGGGGTCGTGGTACAGTGAGGAGTGGGATATTTGCCCTTTCCTCACTGTAGTACAATCTCGGAGTTGGAATATATAGTTAGCGGGGGTGTGGGTGTGGGGGGTGCAGCCCCCCACAATACGAAGTTCGATTTCCAGCGTTTATGCTCATGTGAGTGTTCACTTAAAAAAACTTTCTGTTATCTAATATAGACCCTTCTTCACATCACTGGTGAATGTGATAACAGGTCTAATGAAATTTACCTCCTTATACTTTTTCCTACTGCAAGCACCTTGTCTACGTGAAAAATATGGTCTAGCTGAAGTGTATCGATTGCACTGTACTACATCATTAGCCACCCCAAAATCTTTATAAGAATAACCACGCCATATTAAATGATGTTCTAAAGTCCCAAGTGCTGCTGGAACCTATCTTAACTAGTATGTAACCGAGACATCCTATGCACTTGATTCAAAGCAATATTTTTGAAGACATAACCAGGGTGCATGCTATTACAATGTAGAAGTGTATTTCTCCTACATGATTTCCTACATAAGGAAGTATGTAGACTTCCCTCTCTATCCTTCTATAAATGGACATCAAGGAAATCTATATATTCATCATGTACATTCATAGAGAATCTTAAAAATTCAGTGGTAGATTCAAGATAGGTAATAAAAGTTTGCAACTCAGATATACTACCATCCCATAAAAGAAAAACATCATCTACAAATCTCCTAAAAAATCTAAGATGTTTCAAGAAAGGATGTGGGTTTAAGACATATTCAAATTCCCATTGTGTTATAACAAGGTTGACATAGCTATTGGCACACGAAGTGCCCATAGCTATGCCAACCTTTTGTAAGTAGATATGTTCTTTAAACATGAAAACATTATTTTCTAAAATAAGATCTAAAAGTGTACAAATAACAAAAATCAAATCTTTAGAAAAATCACTATACTTGTGTAAAAATACTCTAACTGCTTCTACCCCTTCCATATTGGGCATCACCGTAAACAAAGTATTAACATCTAGTGTAAATTGGATGTGTCGTGAGTAGAACTAAATTCAAATAATTCCTCTAAAAAATGTTGAGTATCTCGCAAAATGGTGTAAACATTATTAACAACCTGCCTCAATTTATGTTCTACAAAAAAGGCTCAGTAAGCCAACTAGTGCCAGATACAATAGGTCATATAGGGGGGATCTAAAAGACACTTATGAATCTTAGGCAGTCCATAAATCAAAGCTGTGATAGGATGTTCTACAGAAAAAATATTCATATAATTCAATGTCAATTAGTTGATTCATTAACAAATCATAAAGATTATTTCTTACATGTTGTATCAACCTAGTCAGACAGCCAGCATGTAATTCAACATACACATTGCAATCAGTTAGCATTTCATACATTTTTGTTTTATGTACAACATTATCAAAAATCACTATCCCACCCCCCCTTATCAGCAGGACATATTTGAATGTCATTATTTTCCTTTAGCTAGACCAAAGCTTCAACTTCTGCATCTGTTAAATTAACAAATAATCCCTTATTTTGTATCATCTCATAAATTGCGTCATTGAATAATTGATTGCATTATAAAACTCTGTTGTGGTTTTTGTACTTTGAATGAAGAAGTGCCTAGTATTTGGGCAATGGGCATGAAAGCGCTAACCTTCTACTCTTATTAAAATTTGTGGATTTTAACGCTGTGTTTGTTCCATTGTTATCTGTTTCACTTCTTTATATATTATACCCCCTTTGAATGATTCCAGAATATAAACACATTTTCTGAGAGCTCCATTATATGTCTCTTCATACAGTCCAGGGAGGTACATCTTCAGTCACTTACTCTCATGTGTACTACGTCATATGTATGCTTGTGGTGCAAGGACTTGAGTGCATGCTCAATGTGGAAAATCCAGACCCCTGCTAGGCAACTGACCATGACCCTCTCCTTACCCAGCCTGGTGAGTGGTGTATCAGTGTGTCTCATAATGGAATCACCTATAACTGGAATGTTTGGTTGTGTGGAGGTTGCCTTAAGGGCTGTGAGTTGACACACTGTGAGCTACAGATGCATGTTTTGCAGTGGGTGCTGTCTGAGTTGATTGTTTATGAGGTTGCTGAGGGTATTTATACTATATTTGCATTTTGGAGGCCTTTGTTGTTTAGATAGATAACTTTTAAGAGCCTCAGCATATGTGGGTCTATGTGTTTGGTCTGCAGTGTGTGTGTGTGTGTGTGTGTGTGTGTGTGTGTGTGTGTGTGTGTGTGTGGTTGGCATAGTTCAGTGCTGTATGCTAATGACAACCTGTTTGGAATTTGTAGTGGCTTTATGTGAAAGTCTTGTCTTCAATTACATTGTATAATCACATCTCTCATACACTATCATATTACTTAAGGATACTCGGTTATAGTATTATTTAGTATAATTATTTATAATAAGTTGGGAAATAAAGTCATTTACAATACATGCATAGTTTAATCATGTGTGGATATGTTGTATTTTCATTTGAATTCATTATCATATTTCTCAAAGGTCCCTGATTTTGACTCATATTTTTGCCCTGTTCCTCATACAATTTTTTTCTGATTAATCCTTGAGGATTATAGCCAGTTAATACCCCAGGTATTCATGTTTCCATACTTTTTATTGTTCAGCAAATACATGTTGATGCAAAACCTGTTGTTCTATTAACTTTTAAAGTAGGTTAGAAACATATTTATTTCTTACATGATTCTGGGTCTTTGACTCCTATTACATTTTGGTTTCTCCAGAATTCTAGAGCAAAGAAGTTGTGAGGTATGTTCATTACCTATACAAAGAGGTAACACTTAAAAGATGGTTGGTATGGTTACAGTGAGAGGGACTATTAATGAAAATTGTGTTGAGCATTAACTTCTCCTTAGATTAAATTGTACTATACTATATTATATTATATAAAAGGGAGTGGCAAACGTGAAGTGTTTTTTTAAAAGAAACATCTTTATTAAATTATCAGGTATGACATAGACAGTCATACATATATATAAATGAAAAGAAACCATACTGACATAATTTTAGTTGCAAACATTATACATCACAAACCATACTGACATAATTTTAATGGCAAACAGTATATACGTCACTTATAATCTATCCAGTCATTGTCAGTCAAACATTACATAGCTCATTCAAATCCTGTCTTCTTTTAAGCCTCATTCCTCCTCTGAATGTATTGTTCACAAGTGTTAAGCTTTGACATAGTTTCGTCAAGTAGTGTTACTTGCACTGATCTGCAATACAAAGTAACTAATGAAGACAATATTGCTTTAAATTATTTACATCCTGAAACACAAAACATGTTTGATCTTTGAAGAAAAGACTGTTGCACATTTCATAAGACGATTGTTTTGAATATTTATTCCATAAATAATAATAATTGTGAGAATTATTAGCCTGTATTTAATAGGGCAGCATTTCCTTGTTAGATCATTAATTTTCAGTATACTGGTTAATTTTTTCAGCATGCCATCTAAAACACTCATAACAGAAACTTGTGTTCTCATTATGCAGTACCTTCCTTAAAGATGCTTTCATGTAGCAATTATGATATCACCAGGCAATAACTACAAAATTACTTTTTGAGATAGAACAGCACAGTGTTTTTTTTTTAATTTATGATTTTTTTTAATTTGTCAGATAGTGGCCTAAGGAAAATACACATTTTTTTATGTTTATGCTTTCCAAACGTTCAAGGATACATTCAAATTTGTAAATGCATGCTCAGAACTTCAATAACATCTGATGATATAAAACAAAATAGATAATCTAATGAATACAACAGTCACATGTGTAATCCAGGTGGAATATGTTTTACTTATTCAAAATTATGGGTAACCCTTAAGACAAGAACTATATTATGTAACATTTAAGAGTTTCATAACTAAACCAAACTACTTAATTTAGAAATTAATGTTATAAGACACTTCAGAGCACATGGCAGGGATATTATCACACACCTATAGGCTGTAAGACATGCATTAAGTTTTATTTAATTTATTTTATTTTATTTTATTTTACATTTGTTGACCGGGATAGTCCGACTGTATGCATGTCCATTTTCAACGGAGGCCTGGGAAGAAAAGCTCCAAGGTAAACAGATACAACACAACATATTACAAATAGAATATTAACAATCATTACATAAGCAAACAAGATAAACATGTTCCACAGGTTAGAGTTAATCCCGAGTGAAAGTCAAGAGTAAATTACACAGTAAGCTGATTAACAGATTTTACACAATCTAGAAGAGAGTTAGCCAGGCTTGATACAATGACATTTTAGTGTCAGATGTCATTTGAGTCTACTTTTAAATTGATATAGGAAGGAAAGGAAAGTAATATCAGCTGTAAGTGAGTTCCAGGATCTACCTATACAGTTTGCAAAGAGAGAGTCACCGGCTGTGTCGTTAATTTTGCTTGTCTAAATTAGTAGTCTGTTAGAGCATCAAAGCAGTCGAGGATTGTTATAGGGGGTGATAAGATTTTTAAGTGCAGGAGTATTGTCCAGATTATAAAGGATTTTATAGGCTATAATCAGTTGGTTATACTGGATTAGACTGGGTAGTTCAAGCCACCCAAGCTGGTTTAGATTGATGCAATGATGTGTCCTAAAAGGTAGCCCAGTGGCAAACCTGGCAATGTGGTTGTAGCAGATAAATAGTTTGTTAAGGACAGTCTTGTTTAAATTAGAGAGTAGAGGGAATGCATACAGAAGTGTTGAAAGAAATTGAGAACAAGCTATGGCAATTTTGGCTGGAGGGGTTAGGAAGGCTTTTATTCTGTAAAGTGACTCTAGGTTTTTATTGATGGTTTTGATCAGTTGGTTTACATGTAGATCGAATTTTAGATTATCTATAATGACACCTAATAGCTTTATAGAGGGGTCAGGGGAGATTATCGTGCTATAATTTGCATTTAAAGTAAAGATAAAAGCAGTAACTCTATCATCATCATCTTCTTTTGGCTGTTCCCGTTAGGGGTCGCCACAGCGGATCATCTGTTTCCATTTCTTCCTGTCCTCTGCATCTTGCTCTGTCACACCAACCACCTGCATGTCCTCTCTCACCATATCCATAAACCTTATCTTAGGCCTTCCCCTTTTCCTGTTACCTGGTAGCTTCATCCTTAGCATCTTTTTACCAATATACTCAGAATCCCTCCTCAGCACATGTCCAAACCAACATAATCTTGCCTCTCTGGCTTTGTCTCCAAACCTTCCAACCTGGGATGACCCTTTAATATACTTATTCCTAATCCTGTCCACCCTCGTCACACCCAGTGCAAATCTTAACATCTTTAACTCTGCCACATTCAGCTCTAACTCCTGCCTTTTTGTCAGTGCCACTGTTTCCAACCCATATAATATAGCTGGTCTCACTACCCTTTTGTAGACCTTCCCTTTCACTCTTACTGGTACTCATCTGTCACAAATCACTCCTGACACTCTTCTCTACCCACTCCATCCTGCCTGTACTCTCTTCTTCACCTCTCTTCCACACTCACCATTACTGTGAACTATTGATCCCAAATATTTAAACTCATCCACCTTCACCACCTCTACTCCTTGCATCCTCACCATTCCTCTATCCTCCCGCTCACTCACACACATATATTCTGTCTTAGTTCTGCTGACCTTCATTCCTCTTCTGTCTAGAGCATATCTCCATCTCTCCAGGGTCTCCTCCACCTGTTCCCTACTCTCACTACAAATCACAATGTCATCTGCAAATATCATAGTCCACGGGGACTCCTGTCTGATCTCGTCTGTCAACCTGTCCATCACCATTGCAAATAAGAAAGGGCTCTGAGCTGATCCTTGATGTAACCTCACCTCCACGTTAAATGTATCGGTCACTCCCACCACAGACCTCACCACTGTCACACTACCCTTGTACATATCCTGTACCACTCTTACATACTTCTCTGACACTCCCGACTTCCTCATACAATACCAGAACTCCTCTATAGGCACCCTGTCATATGCTTTCTCTAAGTCTACAAAAACACAATGCAACTTCTTCTGACCTTCTCTGTACTTCTCCATCGACACTCTCAGAGCAAACATCGCATCTGTAGTGCTCTTTCCTGGCATGAAACCATACTGCTGATCACTAATCATCACGTCCCTTCTTAACCTAGCTTCCACTACTCTTTCCCATAACTTTATGCTGTGACTGATCAATTTAATCCCTTTATAGTTACTACAGTTCTGCACATCACCCTTATTCTTAAAAATTGGTACCAAAACACTTTTTTCTCCACTCCTCAGGCATCATCTCACTTTCCAAGATTTCATTAAACAATCTGGTTAAAAACTCCACTGCCATTTCACCAAAACACCTCCATGCTTCCACAGGTATGTCATCTGGACCAACAGCCTTTCCATTCTTCATCCTCTTCATAGCTATCCTTACTTCCTCCTTGCTAATCCATTGTACTTCATGATTCACTATCCCCACATCATCCAACCTTCTCTCCCTCTCATTCTCTTCATTCATCAACTCCTCAAAGTACTCTTTCCATCTCCTCAACACACTCTCCTCACTTGTGAGTATGTTTCCTTCATTATCCTTTATCACCTTTACCCGCTGCACATCTTTCCTAGCTCGGTCCCTCTGTCTAGCCAACTGGTACAGGTCATTTTCTCCCTCCTTAGTGTCCAATCTTTCATACAACTCTTTATATGCCTTATCCTTAGCCTTCGCCACCTCTCTCTTTGCCATGCACCTCATCTCCTTATACTTCTGTCCACTTTCTTCATCTCTCTGACAATCCCACTTCTTCTTTGCCAACCTCTTTCTCTGTATACTCTCCTGTACTTCCTCATTCCACCACCATGTCTCCTTGTCATCCTTCCTCTGTCCAGTTGTCATACCAAGCACCTTTCTAGCTGTCTCCCTTACTAGCTCTGCTGTAGTTGCCCAGCTATTTGGTAACTTTTCACTGCCACCCAGTGCCTGTCTTAACTCATCCCTGAACTCCACCTCACAATTACCCTTTTTCAATTTCCACCATTTGATCCTTGCTGCTGCCCTCACACTCCTCCTCCTCTTCTTGATCACCAAAGTCATCCTACAAACCACCATCCTATGCTGCCTAACTACACTTTCCCCGGTCACCACTATACAGTCTCCAATCTCCTTCAAACTGGCCCTCCTACATAAGATATAATCCACCTGTGTGCATCTTCCTCCACTCTTGTATATCCCCCTATGTTCTTCCCTCTTTTTAAAATACGTATTCACCACAGCCATGTCCATCCTTTTCGCAAAATCCACTACCATCTGACCTTCTGCATTCCTTTGTTTAACACCATACCTAGCCATCACTTCCTCATCCCCTCTGTTCCCTTCACCAACATGCCCATTGAAATCTGCTCCAATCACCACTTCATCCAACTCACTCCAAAATGTTTCTTTCTCATCCATCGCACACCCAACTTGTGGAGCATATGCACAAACAACATTCATCACTACACCATCAATTTCCAGCTTCATAAACATCACTCTATCCGACACTCTTTTCACCTCCAAAACACTCTTAGCATATTGTTCCTTCAGGATAACTCCTATGCCATTTCTCCTCCCATCCACACCATGATAAAACAATTTGAACCCACCTCCGATACACCTAGCCTTACTCCCCTTCCATCTGGTCTCTTGCATACACAATATACCAACCTTCCTTCTGTCCATCATATCAGCTAGCTCTCTCCCTATACCAGTCATACTGCTAACATTCAAAGTTCTGACTCTCACTACCACAGTCCTAGCCTTTCTCCTCTCTTCCTGCCTTTGGACATGCCTTCCACCTCTTCTCCTCCTTCGGCCAACAGTAGCCCAATTTCCACCAGCACCCTGTTGGCTAACAGTACTGGTGGTGGTTGTTGTTAACCCGGGCCTCGACCGATCCGGTATGGAAATAATTATTGGTGTCTGCATTAATTATTTGGTGAAGTCTTATGCCGGATGCCCTTCCTAACGCAACCCTCCCCATTTATCCGGGCTTGGGACCGGCACAAAGAAATGCATTGGCTTGTGCATCCAAAAGCAGTAGACCTATGTGTTGGTAAAAATAACAGCATTTTAGTTTTTTTGGGATTTAGTATCAGACGACGTTCAGAAAGCCAGTTTTCTATAGTATTAAAGATGGTCTGGGTAGCTGACCAGTACTGGATACAGCTGACTTTTGGGATGACAGTATACAGGTCGTTAATGAAGATGGAGAACAGCAGGGGCCCTAGTATAGAGCCTTGTGGTGCTCCAAGGGTGTTAGGTAGTAGGTTAGAGAGTTTGTTCTGCCAAAGAACAGCCTGCTGTCTCCCATTCAGGTAGGATTTAAACCATTGAAGGGCTTTAGTATCTAGACAGAATGTTTGCAGGGTGTGTATTAAAAGTTGGTGATCAACCATGTCGAATGCCTTGGAAAGATCCAAGAAGAGGGCAGAGGATATGTGATTGCTGTTACGATTATGGTTTATGGTGTTGGTAAAGGCTAGTAGGGCTGAAGTAGTGCTGTGGTGAGGACGGAAGCTATGCTGGGTATCTGCCATGAGGTGATTCTGGATTAGGTGGTGCATGAGTTGTCTATGAATACATTTTTCCATAATCTTTGCAAGTGAAGAGAGTATAGCTATTGGCCTATAACTGGAGAATTCAGTAGAGCTGCCTCCTTTGTGAAGTGAGATTAGGTAGGAATATATTTTCCAGATGGTAGGAATTCTAGCTTCTACTATGGTTTGATTAATTAGTATTGATACTGGGTAAGCAATAGCATCAGCTGATTTTTGAAGGTACACGGCAGGGGGTTGATCAGCAGAAAGTGTGGTGGGTTTTAATTTTTTGATCAAGGTACGGATACGTGACGTGGAAACTGGTTGAAAGCTGAACGAGAGTAGGTTTCTAGGGGTGGTACTTTCAGGGCCAGGGGAGCTAGGAGGTAATTGACTAGCTAGGGCTTGAATTGTCTCAGTAAAGAATTGGTTAAAACTATCTGAAACATCCTTGGGGGGTTATCAATAGTAGCAGTGGGGATAGGGGTAGACGTTAGTCCAGGATGTAGTAGATTATTCAAACCTGCCCAAAACGTCTGAGAGTTATTTTGATTTACTGCCTGTAAATTACAGTAATATTGTTTTTTGTCTTATAAAATGGATTTTTAGTTTCATTCTTAGATTACCTGTATTTAATGTGATCTTGGGGGTCTTTAGTAGAAAGCCATAAAGCCCATGCTTTGTTTCTAAGGGTAATTTTGAGTCTAGACTCTTTAGAAAGCCATGGTGCAGTTTTTGATTTTGTTCCCTTTGAACGAACAGGTGAATGCAAATCAAGGCTCTCAAGAAATTTGTTTTTAAAGTATACAACTGCCTCCTCTAAGGGAGGTGTTTTAGAATAGACCAATTACACGAGTTAAGTTCCTGTTGGAATTTGGCAGAGTCAAAGTTTTTTTTGTTTCTAACTTTTCTGAGTAAGGGTTGTTGGGGTTTAATGGCTTTGTTCTTAATTATATATGTGAGAAGGTGATCGCTTAGGTTATCGGGGAGGGTACCAGAGGTGTACAATTGGGGGTGACTATTAATGAGTACCCAGTCAAGTATGCTTTCTTTTTGGTTGGGTTTACCTATCCTGGTAGGGGTGGATATGATTTGTGTAAATGCATGCAGGTTAATATGGGTGGTTGGGGATTCTGAGGAACAGGTGCCCCAGTATATGTTAAAATCTCCAAGTAGTAGGGTTTCTTGGGGGTAGTGACAGGATAGCCAGTGCAGGGTGTCTTCAAGTGTAGCTACATTGTTACCTGGGGGAATGTACATGCAGATGATATTAATGCATTTACTTTTATTAAGATGCAATTTGGTGGCAAGAATCTTGGAGTTATTAATCTGAGGTGGTTGTGTTACATCTATGGTCACATTCAACTCAGATTTATAGAGTATAGCTACCCCACCCCCTTTCCTGGAAACACGATCCAGCCTGTGTATGTTATACCCAGGTGGTAACACTTCATTGTCTGTAGTGTTAGATTTTAACAAGGTTTCAGATAAACAGAAAATCTCAGGGGAGTGGACAGCCAGGAGTGCATGCAGTTCATGTACCTTGTTATTAATGTTTCTAATATTGAGATGACAGGCTAGGAGAGAGTTAGTTGGTCTATTGATTGCAGGTTTATAGCTTAGGTTACAAGTAGAGGGGGTGTATATATCAGAAGTTGATGGGCCAGGGTTGGGGTGAATATCACCACCAAGTATTAGGCTAGGTCTATACTTAGTGATTGATTAAGTAGCAATAATCTTCCTAGTTCTGCAGTGTGCTTCTTTTATCATACTTTTTTATTATTAAGAACTTCACCATATGATGTATAACATTCCAGTGACAAGACTCAAAACATTACATTCCTAGTACTGAGAAATAAATGAATAAAATTCCTTATCTAGTTGAAAGGTCAGCTAGGGTTATGCAGATTCTGACTGAAGGATTTATACCTCCAGAAGGTTGAATGTTGTACATCAGGTCACAAGGTGGTTGACACTTGTAACACAGCTACATCTTGGCAATTCATGTTGGTGCATAGGTGGGAAACCTGTGACAAAATGTAGCCCAGGGTGGAGAGTGCTGTGGAGTACAGTGTGGCCCAGACAGCTGTGGAAGGCAGCAGTCTTGCACTGTATAAACACTTACCTATTTTAAGTTCCTCTGCTGCCATGACAGTAGCAACACCAAAATGGCAAACTCTGACCCTTTTCCATTTCTGGAATGAGATTCTGGAATACTCCTTATATATGAATAACACCTGAAAGAGGTAATTAAATACTAAGGCCTTGAGTTTAAACTGCAGGGATAGATTTTACAGCTTTGATATATAACTGCTTAGAACAGCAGAAAAAACAACTACTTAGCTGTATCATCAGCTCACATATGGTTCAGACTCCTTGGGAAGGTTGCTCCTAAGTCAAAGTTCTTGAAAGTTAATCTGGAGGCTGAAATGTACACTGCTGACACTGTACTTTGGAAGGGATATTCAAGAAAGTGATAGTTCCTTAGCAACTAGTCATATTCTTCCTGGCATAATTTAATATCAAGTGTTCAGTCATTGACTAAAGAGATGATTTTGTATTCCACCAAACTTTTTGTTTGTTGTCACTAACCAGTCTACACTTAGCAAGCTTATATTGGCCACATAAAGCAGAAAAATACTATTCAGATGTTTTTAAAATGTTTATGTTAATGTTATACGCGCAAATGTGTTAAAATACAAAAACTTACCTTTACCATTCTCCACAAAATAAATAACTACATCTATGTTATCTGAGCAAAAATATACCTGATGATCTAATCTCATGTCTGCAACATTAACTAAATTTAAAGCAGCTTTACATATGAACTTGTTAGAAGGAGTATGCAGTATATTGTTAAGCAAACATTTTTAAGCTTGTGAAAACTCTGATTTTTCTTCCACTCACTAATCATAAGTGTAGTTGTTTTTAAGGTCTCTTCCCTGTGTGTTTCTGGATTGCTTAGTCAGTTTTCACTCTTTCGTTTCAGTGCTTCATTAATCTGTTTCACGTCCTTGTTGTCTTCAGTAACTGTTGTCAAAAATGTAAACATAACAAAAATGTAAATATATTGTCAAAAATGTAAACATACTGATAACTTCACTCACACTCATCCTCTAATTCCTTAGAGTATGAATTCTACACATAATACAACCATTCCTCTGTTGTACATGGACTTTGAAATACTGCATAATTTATAGTATGCAATTAAAAAAGCATGGTACGGAAAATTACTGCTGAGTCATTGCTAAGTGTTAAATTACAGTTGTAAACTTACTATGATTCTACATGCTTGAATGATAATTGCCGCAGTACCCAAAACTATATGGGGTTGTATCCTGACAAAGATATAACAGGAGGCCAGCTTCCAAATCTTCATAGCACCTTTCATGTGCACAAACTGGGATAACTAAAAGTCAAGTTTGGGTGCCTTGCCCTTTGGAACTTTCATGCCAACAGATAAGGGGAAGTTAAAACCCTGAGAATGGCAATTGTAGGAAAATAATTAATAATAATAATAATAATAATAATAATATGCATACCCTGCCATAAAAACAATAAGGATGGCGGGAGGGAAAAGCTACTGCAATAGTGATCATCTGAACATCTGTCTAATGATATGGTAAGTTTACTTACACAATTGTACAAAATTCTTCATCTGGATCATTGCTGCAGTAGCCTAAGCTATATGGGTAGATTACCATAGCTTATATAGACAAGGAGGAAGAGGAAGACAGGGGTCCAGGAGCCCCTGGAGAATGGTCCTAGCTAAGGCTTTCCTAGTCATATGAAAGAAATCTAGTTCATAGTGCTTTGCAAAAGTGTGTAAAAAGGACCAAGTTGCTCCTTCTATAATACTTCTAGAATCCAACCCTCTCCAAAAAGCCACAGATAAAAACCAAGGCCCTGGTAGAATTTGTCTGCCCTGCCTGGAATATCTTTGTGTGGTGGGTATAACAAAAGGTAGTGGCAAGATGCAGCCATTTGAAAACTGAACTGAAACAAATTCTCTCTGTCTCTTAACAAGAAAAGAACAACAGATCAGAGATTCTGCAAGAATTTGTTCTGTCTGTGGACATCCAAGCTACGAAGTGTCCTATCTCTCTCATATTAGGTTCTAGGAGAAGGAGAGTAAGATAGACAGTTGGCTAATGGTAAACTATGATACCAGTATATGCATAAATAAGAGATTAGTTTTTAAGGAAGCCTTGTCTTTGTGGAAAATGAGATAAGGTTAAGCCATCACAAAGGCTTGCAACTCAGATACTCTTCTTGCAGAATGTCAGAGTAATTAGAAACACTGAATTCCATGTCAAGAACATCAAGACATCGTGATGAGCTGGTTCAAAAGGAGCAAGAGTTAGAAAAACACCAATTAAGATCTCAAGGAGGACCCACCTGAAATTTAGAAGGCTTCATATCCAACAACTCTTTTAAAAACATTTTCACATGAGACTGCATTGAAAGAGGGGAATCCATGGGTAGACATGCTAAAATGGCCAACAAATTAACCTTGACAGACGAGCAAAACAGCCTATAGAAGAGTAACTCACACAAATAAAATGGGTCCAGAGAACACTAGCCCTGAATGGGTGCTAGTCCTTTTTTGGCACCAACTAGAAAACCTTTCCCCTTTACTAATAAATGATTTTTAGTAGCAAGGTTTGTTGTTTACTTTAATATCTGTTGTATGTTCTCATAAAAAGGTATACAATTTTTAAAATCCAGGCAGTCAGTATCCAACATCCAGCCTTGTGTGAGTAGATCCAGTCTGTGAGGAACTTATGGTAATTGCTTCAGGCCATTCCAAAAGAAGGGAGAACCACTGCTGCCTGGACCAGAAAGGAGTCACCACAGTCATTTTTAAAGTCCTTCTGAATCTTTAAAATGACTGTGACTTTTATTGAATAGGGTAAAAAGCAGACAGAAAAATTCTTGCAAAAGGAGAAAAGGTATCTTATTTTATAGGCCTTCGATGATGGGGACCTGAAGCAGAAATTCGCTAACTAATAGTTAAGACATGAGGCAAAAGCTCAATATGAGGTGTTCCTCATAAATGGATCAAATATTTGAAGATCCCAGATAGAATTTTCATTCATGAGGGTCTGTTCTGATCCTGTTCAGCTTGTCTGCCACATAGTTTTGCTGTGATGGGTATGTAAGATGTCTGTAGAGTAAGACTGCGGTATAAAGCTATATCTCAGGATAACATGGCTAGTCTGCAAAGAGAGTAAGAATTGGTTCCCCCTTGCTTGTTTATGTTCCACATAGCTGTGATGTTGTATACAAACATTTGTAATGATCTCACAGACCAAAAAAGAAAAAGAGTTGAGAACATTTATAAATACCAATATCTCTATTATTTTATGTCTTTTGTTCTGTCTTGTCTGTTGCAAAGATCCTGCACTTTTATCCCCACAGACACTGCTCCCCAAGCAAAGCCTGAGACATCTGCAGTGACAGATTGTGCTGGAGCTAAGAGGGAGAACAGGAGACCTAGACTTTAAAAATTTGGTGCATCTAGCAAAAAAGTTTTCTGGACATAAACCACAAAACTGGAAAGAGAATTGTCAGGGGAAGATGTTGAGACCAGACAATTACTGGAGTCAAAGGGTTTTTGTCATGTAGCATATTGCAATAGGTATGATAAGTCATAGATGCCATGAAACCCAGAATATTGGGGAATTCCCTTGCTGAGACAGTAGTCTAAGTAGAAAACTCAGGAATATATCTAGATCCAGATCTACTTTATCCAGTGGAAGAAAAGCAGTTTGAACAGAGGTATCCAAGAGACAACCCAGAAAAATATTCCTGTGAAAATTAGTCAAACTAGATAGCTGTAAATTCTACTGGAATCCCAGAGTATGTAGGAAATCCCTTGCCTTGTTGAGAAATTGCCAATTGAAAGGTCAGTTGTCTAACTAAGGAAAAAAAGTGAACACCTTGTAGTCTGCAGTAAACTATCGTAGGAACAAGACACTTTGTATATACCCTTATAGCAGTAGACAGACCAAAGGGTAATGCAGAGCAACTGATAATGTGATCCAGACTAAGAAAACCTTTAGAAACATCTGACATGTGGATCTAGGAAAGTGATAAAGATGCATCTTTTGAAAATTAAGGGCTACCAAAAAAATCAAAAGGAAAAGATGGGATGACATTTAGAACTTGGTATAGGAAGCAAAATTGAATAAAACCCTTCTAAAAAAGGAGGAAGGAGAGTTTTTTTTATATCCCCTGAGATAGTTCCATAACAGGAAGGAAAAGAAGAGTTAAGTCTGGTGAATGAAGCATAATCCCTTAAAAAGGAGAGAGAGGCTTCCTCTGTTTAGGGTTTACCAGGGTAGGGAGGATGAGAGGAGTCATGTAAATAGTCATACAGGTTTATTAGACTGTGTGTAGTTATTGGGAGAGGTTCTCTAATTATAGGAAACCCCCTGCTATATTTTTTGTTAAACATCTGCTTCCCAGCAACTTGCTGGAACTATTTATTTAGTCCTAAAAGAAGATAGTAGGGGAGCACTACATCACTTAGCCAGCTTGAAGAAGGAAGGGTGAAACAAAATGAGAGAAACCATGAATCAGCATATCTCTCTTGACTTATAAGTCCTCTGAAACATGTTATCCAAAACCAACTCTCTGTCCATGGGAGAATTCAAAATTTCATTACTAATCTCTGATGGAAGATTTCTGAGACTGCAACCAAGCATTCAAAAAAATTAGATTTCTTTTATCCCAATCTGGGTAGTCATCCTATCATACATTCAGACCCCAACATGTGGGCAGCAAAGCCAAAGGAGCTGGAGTTTCAATATGTATTAAAGATGCACACAGCTCCAGGCTGGTCAAACAGTATGACGCACAGGAGACACTCCAGGTGCAGTTAACCATTGACAAGACCCCTATTCAAATTATAGCTAGCCACAGACTCCCAAATTTGACTCTATGCCCACTCCACCTATCTGGACCTCTTCAAATATATCAAGATTCAACCCTTTACCCTAATCCTGGGTGACTTTAATTACCCAACCATAGATTGGAAAAACTACTCATGCCAGAACACAAATGTCCAGAGATTCCTTGATTTATCAATGCAAATACCTTGGAGCTAGTCGATACCCCCACAAGAGGTGATAATATCTTGGACTTGGTATTATCCAACATGAGCAACCACTGCAGCACACTTACGGTATCATCATCACTGGTAAGAGCCGACCATAAAGTGGTCACTTTTGAAGTCACCATCTCCCCAGACCCCCTCTAGTTAGGGTCAAACAAAAAAACTTCTCCAAAGCTGATTACAGCCTCCTGAGGGATGGTATAAACAGCTTCACAGCCCCCTCCCCCACTGTAGGAACTAGCACCAATGTCCAAATTTACACCAAAGTACTATACAAGCATTTATATAGATGCATGGAATCAGGAATACTTGACAGGACAAAATCATCCTCCGCAAGGAAGAGTAAACCTGTCTGGTAGATATCTGCAATAAATGAACTATATAACAAATGGAAAAAATGTTGTACAGGACCAACTGCCCAGATGGAAGCAATCTCTCCCTAGCCTGAATAAGCAAATAAGAGCACTAGTGAAATTCTCTAAAGCCAACTTTGAGTCCAAATTGGCCTCATCTACTAGAGACAACTGCAAGTACTTCTTCACATATGTTTGCAATCTCAAAGGAAGCACCCAGATCTGTTCAGAACTGGTGGTCAAGGACACCACATACACAAATGCTGTAGATATAGCCAATCTACTGGCTGACAGATTCAGCAAAAACTTCTCCCCTCTGTCCCCCCATCAGTAAATCAGGACATCCCCAGTACCTGCCCCCCCCCCCACCCAGTATCTCTAGGGAACAGGTCATCACTGCCCTCTCAAAGGCAAAAAATACAGCCTCCATGGGACCCGATAACATCCCAGGCTGCATCCTACCTGAACTCAGGCACGAACTTGCAGCACCATATTCAACCAAAGCTTGAGTACCAGCTTTCTCCCAGCCAAATGGAGGACAGCCACTGTCATCCCTTTACACAAAGCTGGAGTGTCCACTGATCCAGGAAATTATAGACCCATTAGCCTAACTAGCCTGATCTGCAAGGCCATGGAACGGATTATCATGGACCTCATTAACAGGGACAGTGGCAAACTCCAAACACTCAACCCCACACAGTTTGGCTTTGTCAAGTGGAGGTCATCGAGTCCGTTAAATCTGGTCAACTTCTTTGAGACAGTTACCAAAGCCATGGACAAAGGGAAGATGGTGCACACTGCCTACCTTGACCTGGCCATAGCCTTCGACACTATTCCCCACTTGGGCATAACAGATAAACCGTCTCAACTAGGCATCAATCCATATGTTACCAGATGGGTAGCAAACTGGCTCACTGATAGAACCCACCTAATCAAAATAGGGGAAGCCACCTGACGCAGTAGACCCGTAACGAGCGGCATACCCCAGGGATCAGTCTTAGGGCCTCTGTTATTCAGGACATACTTGTTTGAGGTGCAGGCCAAAATCAGTGGGCTATGGCTGACCAAGTTTGCAGATGACTGCAAGCTGGGCGCAGTCATCAATTTCCCAAGTGATGTGGACATCCTCCAAGAGAGTCTCACCCAAACAAATGACTGGTGCCAGAAACATAGCCTCAAGCTGAATGCCAAAAAATGCATCATCAAGAGTGACGCTCCCACATATTATCACATTAATAACAACATCCTAAGTATGTAATCAGAAGTGAGGGATTTGGGCACCCAGGTTGATAGCAACCTGACTTTTGACCACCATGTTGTTTCTGTTGTATGGAAAGCTTTCTACATTGCCCACCTCATAAGTAAGGGTATCTCATCCAGGGGCAGAGGTCATAACATCCCTGTATTCTTCCCTTATAAGGCCAATTATTGAGTACAACTCCCCCTTCAGCATGTACCTTGCAAAGCGCATGCAGCAGCTGCAGACCACAGAGGTTCCTCACCAGGAGAATCCAGGGCCTCAAACATCTACCCTACACAGATAGGCTAAAAGTCATGTCCCTCTACTCAGTTTCATACAGACTCCTCAGAGGTGACCTCTGTCTGGCATACAAAGCAATCTCAGACCCCATCTTGATGGGACTGCTGCAAATCAAGTTCCACTTGCACAACCTGTAAGAACGACCTCAACCTGGTCTGTGATATCAACAGGACTTGTTGGTGGGACAGATTTGTGTCCCAGAGACTTCCTCATCTGTGGAATAGACTCCCTCTCCACATCAGAGTACCCCATTATCCCTTTTTAAGCCCAACCTGGATGGGAAACAGAAAATACACCCCTGGGATTCCACTTGTGTCCCTGCTGGACAGGGGCTTTGGGGGCTGACTTGTCTAAACATGGGTTAAACTCTTGGCTAGGCTTATAAAGGCATCAAGGCCAATAGCCTAGTAACTTCCTATGATAAGAATCCCTTTTTCATTTACAAGAAATACTCATACAAGAACGGTCAAGAGCCTACACTAAACCTCTCAATAAAATATTCCAGTCCAAAGTAACTGAGGCAGGAGAATACAAATTTAAGTTTTTGTTTATTTTTGACAAAATTTTCTGAAGAAACAAACAGTATTGCTAGCAAAAAAAAATTCTAGGAATGGGCACAGTTTTCTGGTTAGACAGAGTGGACTTGGTAGCCTGAACTGGTAGAGAACGACCGAGAGTATAGTTGGCTAAATAAAATTACAGCTACATGTGTTAGTCAACATGTTACTTATAGATTCAAATTTGGTGTGGGTAGTACCATTTACAATGAGTTCAGAATACAGCATGAACTTATTTAGGGTTTTACATACATAGCTAAAAATGGCCTTGTGGATATATTTAGTGTGGGTGGCTATTCTGTACTCATAGGCATACTTGGTGCTTTTCATGGTATTCTTGAGTTCCTTATTAATTTAGATAGATTTTTTTTTTTGAGTAGAAGTAGCAAGATTTTGCATAATTCTAAAAGCTTATATTTCTTGTTATATAATTTATTGATACAATTATCTCACCAGTTTGGATATTGCTTATGATTGAAGGCGCAGTGTTCTCGCGTCTATATTACATTGGAGCTGATATAATACAAATTCGAGCGCCTCTCACGGTCACCTCACTTGCCTTCCTCAACATATATCTTTTGTAACCCCCGGCTTTAAGATTTTAACGCCAATTGCTTATTTTTACTATCCCTGACCTTATAAGTTAGAGTTCTTATTAAGCATTGTATTTGTTTGGGTCTTTCAGCTTTTCCCGGTTAGGGGTCGCCACAGCGGAACTCCGGTCCGCTAATGATTGGCAGTAAATTGTTACGTACTGGCTTGCCGGGCCTAACGCACTGTACGCACAACCTTCAGCGAAGGAACGCCATTCATACATGTAGCCACACAAAAGACGCTCTAACTGAGAATCGAACGGGCAACGTCTAAGTGTGAGGCGACAACGATACCGCAGCACCGCATAACTATGCTTTGTGGTACTTTTATTAGCTTCTTAAACAGTTACTGGAACACCATCTCCCTGACGCAAAAACAAATCCATCCACGTTACGTTTCAAGTATATTTTCTGCAGCATCTGGAAAACGGCTGTCTTACACAATTGTTCTCTCATCTGAATATTCCTATTGTTTATCTAAAACGGGTACAGAAAACGTCTGATTTTGCAAATATTAACACACCCCTTTAAAATAATTGTTACTTCAGAGAGTTTTGGGTAATAACTCCATTGTTTTCATAGAAATACGTAAATAAACTAATTCCAAAGTTACGCCTACGGTTAGAGCTCCTGCCATTATCAGTATCTCTCCAGGTTAATTCTCTACTTCGTCTAGGTCTGATACTACTGGTTATTAAATATCAAGACTGGTAGGTCATCCAAAATTAACAGCCATAAACACTAACTCTTGTATAAGTAACATTTAATACGAAAAGTAAAAGCTTCAAAAATATAACTGGAAACATTAAATATAAATCAACTAACAGTTGTAAAAAAAAAAAAAACACTCAATACAGGAAGTCTTTACGACACCAGACTCCGCCACATGGTAAACCTTCTCCAATTAAGAGTCGCGGTGTGTGTTGACGGTAATCTGTCAGTTGAAGTTGACAGGAGAGGAAAAGGGGAAAGTTGTAAGGTTGCCGTAAAGAAGAGTGAATACCGGAACACTTCCTAGTGCTGACGCCGCCCGTGGTTTTGGAAACAACCAGGAGGTTGTTGAGAGGACCTCCGAGGCTGTTGTCATTGCTGAAGTCTTTGCGATGGGTAACACCAACAGTAACAGTAGTGGGGATGAGGAGGAAGTAGAAGTTGGTAGCAGCGGAGCGGTAGCAGCAGATGGTACTGCAGTTTCACCTACTGTTGTTGCCAGCACAGATGGGTCTGCACTAAATACCGGCCTGCCCAGTTCGGAGGTGCTACTGTCACAGTCTGTGCTGCGTGAAACGGCTGCTCGGCTTAATGATGTAGTGGCAGCTGAATCTGCCGTGACCCGCAATCACAGCGCCTTGATCCGCTGGCTGGAGGAGAGACATACCCGTGGGGAAGAGGTTATTACTCAGGAGCAGTACTGCGAGATGTTGGAGAACCGGTCCTGCACCAGGGAGGAATGTGAAGAGGTGAGTGACAAAAAAAGTATCTGTGAGACTGTGTTTACACTCTTCTGTCAGATCCATTGTGTATAATCTCAGCACCTGGCGCCCATTGTAAAGTATAATTTCAGAAACACAGTGACTCTAGACCAAACTTTTGATTCTAGAAGTTGGAGAAGCAGTAGCCACACACTGCACTGAATGGATTTCATTCATTGGGTTAATGTATATAGTGAGAGAGTTTTTTTGTTAAGCGAAGATAGATTTACTTTAATCGGCTTTTTGTAGCTGTGTGAATTACTCATGACTCGCGAGAAGATCAGATAAAGTAGTAAAAAGTTGTGCAAGACTCGCTCTGTTCGGGTTCTATGGAATTTTACTTGTGATTTTAGAGCTTGCGGTTCGTTCCATCCGCTTTCATGTTTGCAGTATTTTGGCAACATTTAATGCTTTATAAATTATTGGAGAGCAAGTAGATGCAGTTGCCACTAGCCAGATTTTGTAAAATTTGGTTAAAATAATTGTTTTTCTTTGCGGGTGTAATGACGTTTATGTAATGTTTTTACTTTTAATGTACTTGGGAGCCGTCATGCAACCCGATGAACAGTTTAGTTTGCTTGTCAGCCTCTTATCTTTTGCCGAGATTGGTACAGCTTTCCTTGTTCCTTTCAAACTGAGAATTATTATTCATTATTTATCAAAGCACTTTACCTGTAACTTTTGATGTACAGCAGGATGTTAACCCATGAACAACACTTATATGACCATTGTCACTTTCAATACATTTTATATTATTTTGCATCACCATCTTCATCGCTTTATCACACCATCATTGTTATATTTTAATAAATAGCAAAGGCATCAGGTGGATTAAATGGCTGCAACCTTGTGCTTATTGATAGTTACTGCCAGTGACCCTGACTGATTGAAGCCAATTGTTTGAGATGTGCACAAGGCAGGAATTTCAGGGAGGCCATGTCTTTATTTCATAGTAGCGCCCTAAAGCCTACATAGCAACGGACAACACTGTCATATCTGGCCCTTCCAATTACCCTTGCCCACAGCTTAACATAACATTTTTTTAACTCTGTTCTTCTGGGCCACCTTAAAATCTGCCAAGGAGCCATTGTCGAGCTGGTTAGTCCTCTGGCAACAATCCCTTGAGGCTGTCTGGCCCGTGGGAAGCCCAGCTGAAGAGTCTTGAGACCTACCCCTCCCCCACTTACCTTGGTCTGCCGTACTTTTCCTGGCTTCCGCTAAGCACATTTCCTATAGCTCTAAGTGTAGGTCCTTCCGTGCTAAACCTACTTTTAACTCTGTATAGAAAACCTGCATATCACCTTCTGACGAATGAACTCCACCCCCATCATACCTTTCTGTCCACCTAACCTAAATACCAGAGTGAGGAACGTGTACCCCACTTGTGTTCCTTAATAACCTATCCATAGTATTATTAACTATTCTCCTCATTCTCTCTACTGGTTCAGTTGACCTGGCCCCCTTCACTTACTTCTCTGTACCATCCTGACCCACCTATAATAGCCTGTGGCCAGTGTTTGTGTATATAATTTACCTCCTGCACAGTCGATCTGACCAAATCTTTAATTGGAAGCTAGTGAGCATCATTTCCCTCTAAATGCAACACAATGGTTGTGGGAGGTTATTTCGGCTGCTTGCTGCAAAAATTGCCCAAAGCTGATGCCATTGCATGCCTGACATTCTGACCCAGATAGCTTCTCAAGAATCTTGATTCCACCTTTTGTAAGGATTAATCCAATCTAACATGGACCCAATGATTGAGCTTCCAAATGCACTTCCAATCTGTTGATGTGTGAACTGCAACACAAAAACAAGAGTTAAATCTGTTCATACTTCACATAGGTTTTATAGGCATTGGACTTCACCTGCCAGTCTGTTGATGCCAACCCTGATGGCCCCCATTGTGTGCGCAGGTGAAACTGTCCCTATCCGAAATTAGTGTAATGTATATCCCTGTGCCTAAGCCACACAACTTCACAGCTTCCTGCAACACTGCCCTCACTTGTAGAATGCCCCCTTGATGATGACAAATAATGGATCTTCTAGTGTAACTTTATGGTTGAGATTTTCCAAAAGGACTGGCCAGATTCCATTCCCAACCATTTAGGGTAATAACTCTTACCCACTGACCTATTCCTTGCTGATCCTTTTTGGACTTAGTCACATAAACCCACGTGTCCTCCCTGACAAATGTGCATGCATCAAAGGCAATACTGACCATTGATTTACTTCTTGTTTAGTTGAACAGTCTCCATCCATCTAAAGGCCCCATAAAAGGTCAGCAGAAAGGCAGTCCTAAATAATGCTACTTCATATGTAGAAGAGCAGACTTCTAGGATGGCAAACCAAAGTTTCCATAATACTACATGTCCTATGTAGTACTAGTTGTCTCGAATCTTAGGAGTTTGCTTTCCTCAACCTTTAAATATGGAGAGAATTTGAAATTAATTTGCCAAGTCCCTTAACTCTAAAGCCTAATGAAGCCAACTCAAGGCTGACCATGTTCTGTTGGCTAGCCCCAAACTCCACCCTTTTTCCTTTATTACCAAAATACAAGCCCTAATTTGGTGATGTGGGGTTGATCATGCTGGATCCCAACCCCTGCATAGCCCAGTCTGCAAAAAATGCTGTATGCATTTAATATACCATACCTTTCTCCTTCCACTGAGGGCATTACACATAAATCACAATACTCATCTGTTCATAAGGCCCACAATTGATCTGGCACTTGGTCCGGGGTTGGATTTGCATTTGGAGCCAGCAACCTGAACTGTGGTCACTGTAAACAAAAAGGCAATCTGCCAATGAATTGTCCATGCCCACAACATGTTGTGCCTTAGCTGTCACATTCGGTGTTAAGCACTTAAAAGTAAAATGTCTCCTCAATCTGCCTAACACCTAGTTGATTATTCACTATGCTGTTATTATCAGAACAAATACAAACCACCCTGTTCTTTTTCTGTTCCCACATATTTCTAAGGCCACTGCCACTGGGAAAAACTCCATCTCTGAAACTGAAGTACTTGCCCTGTCCATAACCTCATTTGGGCATGCCACACTGCACCACTACCCATGAAAATAACCCCAAGCGGTGTTTACCCCAGTGGTGTCTGTAATAACCTCAAGTGGAGGTTGGATGTCATTCTTCTGCAATATTGCCACCATATTGTAATCTGGAAGAAACCTAACCACACCTCTATATCCTTTTTCATTTCTTGTGATATCCTAATTCAGTAATGCAGCTTCTGCATTCCAACCTCTTCACAGCTTCCCACCAGAAGAGTGTCTTGAGTACATTTTAAGAATTAAGGATTACTATGGGAAGTTGTATCCATATAAAATATAAAATAATAAATAATAAGATCTGCACTTATGAGAAGCTGGGTAGATCTAATGGCTGTTTTCATGTTTTTGTAATGCCAGTCCGGAAAATGTTCGACTCCACATTGGCGAATGGTAGTGTGCAGTTGCTAATGTGGAGTTAGCATTCTGATACCAGATCGCACTACAGCAAGGACTAAGAAATACACCATTTTTTCACTGTAGTGTGATATATAAATAAAATATATACTTGGGTCCTCTTCAGAAACCTGAAATCGCACTTACCCAAATTTTAAAAGACTGAGACGAAAAACCTGAAATCCTTGAAGACTGACCTCTCGGAACACCGGCAGATCATTAGGCAAGTAACCACTTAGGCCAGCATGTTGACCTTTGCCCCTTACCTCTGCTGCAGTGCAATCCCGGAGTTGGTAATTTAGTTAGGGGGGTGTATGGTCAAATTCCTCCACATGGGATGGTTTTCTTTGCTTCGGTTTTAGTGTGTTTGCGGGGTTGGGCGAGTGGTTACTTACCTCTAGTGATCTGTCGTTGTTCCGAGCAGTCAGTCTATTTGATGTACTGAAGTAGACACGTGTGTGTGTGTGTGTGTGTGTGTGTGTGTGTGTGTGTGTGTGTGTATATGTGTGTAATATATGTTTAAATAATTGTAAAAACGTCTGTATACATGCACAAGTATGTGTAGTTTATAAATAAGTATAAAAATTCTACCTGTCTTCTGATAACCTCTTTTAACCATTTTAATAAAAACATCCAAGGCCACTTTCGAGAGAAAAATTGCACAAGCAACAAAAGATAATCATAAGGCTTTCTTTAGTTATGTTAGAAACCTGGGTGGCAACTCCCTGATATGCTCAGAGTTGGTCCATAATAACAAAAAATACACTGAACCCTCAGACATTGCCAACATCCTAGCAGTCGGGTTCAGTGCAAACCCCCCCCCTTCCCCAAAAGAACAAATATCTATCCCAGCAGAGTGTTGCCTCCCTGACATCTCAGATGCCCAGGTGAGAGCCGCCCTCTCCAAAGCAAAAAACACAGCATCAATGGGACCGGACGGTGTCCCGGGCTGCGTGCTACATGAACTCCAAGAAGAGCTATACACTCACATAAAGCTGCTATTCAATCTTAGCCGTACTACAGGATATGTACCCAAAGAATAGCGTACAGCAACAGTAGTCCCACTCCACAAAGGAGGCACCTCTACGGACCCTGGAAACTACCGCCCCATAAACCTGACTAGCTTGGTCTGCAAAGCTATGGAGAGGATCATTATGGAGCTCATAAACAAAGACATTGGGGACCTACAGACACTGGATCCTACCCAATTCGGCTTTGTCAAGGGCAGATCCTGCCTCCTGAACCTGGTAGATTTCTTTGAAATAGTTACCAAGGCCATTAATGAGGGTAAGGTGGTCCACACAGCCTACCTAGACCTCGCAAAAGCCTTTGACACAGTACCCCACTTGGGCATTGTAGACAAACTCTCCAGCCTAAATACAAACCCCTATGCCATACAATGGGTTGCAAACTGGCTGAAGGACAGAACCCACATGGTCAGAATTGCTGGAGCCATGTCAGACTCTAAACCAGTTACAAGTGGCGTCCCACAGGGCTCAGTCCTGGGACCTCTCTTATTCTGAATATATTTTTCTGAGGTACAGGCTAACACGGGAGGACTGTGGCTGACCAAGTTCGCAGATGACTGCAAACTGGGCGCCATAATTGACTCTCCAGCTGACACAAGTATCCTCCAAAAGGGTCTCATAGAGACTGATAACTGGTGCCAGAGTCATGGCCTTAAACTAAACGCCAAAACGTGTATAGTTATACCCTTTGGCAAAAACAAAGTGCCCACAAATTACCACATAGGAGGTAATCCATTAAGTACAGAAGAAGTAATTAGGGACCTGGGGACCCAAGTTGATAGTAACCTCTCCTTTGACAACCACATTGCCAAAGTGGTTAGGAAGACCTTCTATATAGCTCACCTTGTCATGAAAGGATTCACATCTAGATCAAGGGAGGTCATTGTGCCCCTTTACTCATCCCTCATCAGGCCCATAATTGAGTACAATGCCCCATTTGGGATGTATCTTACCCGCAACCTGCAGCAACTAGAAAGACCCCAAAAGTACCTCACTAAGAGGATCAAGGGACTTAAACAGATGCCATATGCTGCTCGGCTAAAGAAACTCCAGCTCTACTCAGTTGCATACCGCCTTCTCAGAGGCGATGTATGCCTGATGTACAAAGCCATGTCCAACCCTGAATTAATGGACATGCTCCACCTCAGAAAATCCAAATCCCTTAGAGCTACGCGATTGAGTGACTTGAACCTCAGCACAGAAATAAATAGGTCATGCTGGAGTGACAGATTCATAACCCAGAGGCTCCCTTCACTCTGGAATAGAATCCCAGTCCATGTTAGGCAGAGCCCCTCACTGACTCTCTTCAAGAAAAATCTTGACGAGTGGATGGAAGATCGTAGGTTTACTTTACTTAATGTTAGTATTTTGGAGCATGTCCGAGTTATTAAAAATAAGATTAAAAATGCTTATGTAAACACTGTGGTTCGTATCGATTTTTAATGCACTTATTTTTTTTATAGAAATGAAGTTCTTTAATCTTTTAGCGGAGATAATCGGGAAAATATCTATGCAAACCCTTTCAAGCAACAAGCCTAAACCTGCTGGTTGTATACTTGGAAGCCATACATGTCGTTTCTTTTAAACTGGGAGGGGAGACTGGGAAAAATCAATCCTTTGTAACCTCTGATAAAGTCTTACAGTTATCATGCAGTATTTTATATGTCCTAATTATCAATTTTTAACAACTGCTTCTGTTCTAGATTCATCTAAAAGCTTTACCGGAGCAAGTATTATACTTTAAAATCCCCATATTCCTTTCTCTTTGTACTCTGAGATCAAGCCCTGGTAGGAAGGCAGTCTATGGCCTGCAATCCAAATGTCTACTTGGCCTCATTCCAGTGTGTATTACTTCTCCTGCTTGAGTTACTTGCTCCCAGTATTTTCTTTCCTTTGTCAGGATTCCCCAGTAAATTCTAGCCCCCCCCCCCTGCCTATTTTCTGTACCCCTACTTGCAGTCATACCTATTGGCCAAATCTTCTTTCTCCATTCTCATATTGGCTTAGTTCTTATAATACTTTCTGCTATTTTTATGAGTGTAATGTTCTATATGATTATTATTCTCATTAAAGATCTGCATCCAAAAATCCACTCTCTATTTAGTGAACTTTACCTTTGTTTCATCATCATCCGTTTTCCACTTTGAATTAGTACTTTCTGCTTGTGATCTGTATATGAACCCTAACTGTGTAGCTGCAAAATATCTGTTCAAATCATGTAAACCTGAATAACATTGTATTAACTGTTTGCTGTCTTCTCGCATATCCTCCTCCTGAGATAATGGAAGCCTTTTTAATCTATATATTTCTAAGTAATTGTGTCCTATAAATAAGTGATATGTATGAACTTAACTAGTCAAACACATGCTTGCGTTGTGCTGGAAACTGGCTGTAACATTCCTCCAAAAATGGGGTAGCCCTTAAACTCTAAGGATCACTTACTAAGTTGGCTGTCTTTTCTCTTGATCAGCAGATAATGTTACTTAGTCTCCTCAGCTTCCTGGTTTCTGCATTCAGTAAATAAAAGAAAACCTGCTCAACTTTGTGCCTCATTATTAATTGTTCTATACTAGCTATAAACTTATTGCTCTCTGTAATTGACCTAAGGGTGGGAAGCATAAAATATGATACACCAGGACAAACTAATTATCTTCCACCACAAAATACTTCCTTCCCCTTCCTACCTTCTACGAGCTTTCATGTTCCACCACCAAATATCCTACAGCCCTGCAATGTCTTGCTCCCTTCTCGATTCATACTTTCCCACTACCCGCCATCAGTAAAATACAGATTTCTCTACTTATTCATGCTACTTCGCTCATCCTCTATTCTTCTCCTTCTACCATGGTTATAACTCTCAGCATCTCTCCAACTCTGTCCCAACCACCCATCAATACTTCTTAAACTCTCCACATATATTGCACCAAACCTATATAATGATGCCCCTCACCTTTACCCTAAATATAGACTGATTAACTTAATTTCAACTGAAATAAAAAATATAGTAGAATAATACTCTCCAAAAACCAAGAATCAATAATAGCGCAATATAGGAGGAGATATTCACCCTACTCCTGCTCCACCTATTACAGCCAGCATTAAGGCAATCGCTTCCAAACAATATTCTAACTCATAGTGGTTAACCCTGGTAATTGACTTTTGCTGCCATAAGTTGGTATTAAACCACATGCCTGGATTGCACAACACAAACTTGACAATCTCTCTCTCTCTCTCTATAAATGAAACCTGACATAAACAAATTTAAAAATTGTACCCCCTCCCCAACTACATCATCATCCATAATAACAGCATAAAGAGAAAAGATGACCATATCGCTTTAACAATTTCCTAAAAACTACCAAATTTCCTCCCTATACCAAACCAATACCAAAACTGGGTTCAACAGAGCTTCTTCTTACCTGCGTGAAAAACGGATATAAACAAATATGTATTATTATAGCAATAACCCACGCCTGGGTGTGGGTAATGCTGGATTTACCCACGGTTGGCGTGGCTTCACCCTCGGGACCAAACAAAGCCAACCGTAGGTAAATCCAGTATTACCCACACCCAGAAGTGGGTTATTGCTATTATACAATGACATTATTTAAGAAAAGAAATAATTACTTTTCTTTTTTTTTTTTTTTTTAAGTCTTTGATACTATGGCTGAAAAGCTTATCTTTAAGCGCTGCACAGTGTGTGACCATAAGCTCTTCCCAGTGGATGGCCACACTCTGTGTGTGTTCTGCTTAGGTGTGGCCCACCTTAATGTGGAGTGCTCCATCTGTGCGGGGTTCAATACCCGAGCTTTGAAGGATAGAAAGGCCAAGTTAGCCCTCAAAGGTCTTCTGCCTGCCACCGATCCTCCTTCCTCGTCTTCGGCTTTAGTCACAGCAGCTGCGGTGGCTGCTTCTCCCGCTGGCTTCCCCTCCCTCCCAGGCTGAGATTCAGACTCCTGCATCTAAGCCTGTGGTAGCAGAGGAGAGGTAGAGAGCAGGAGAGAGAGTCGAAGACCAAGGAAAAGAGGAAGAGGTCCCCGGACCTCTTGTCCCCGAGTAAGTCTGCATGGACCCGTAACTCCCCTCTGTTCCGGTCTCTGAGGTTCTCCTGGAGCCGGAGGAAGCACGTTCATTCTCCCGGGCCTTGGTTCCCCGACCGACCAGGTCAGAGTCCGTGGCCTTGTCTCGGTCAACCCATTCTTTATCGGACATTGATCTGGATAAGATTGAGGCGCTTTATCTGTACCACAGATCCAGATGGGGGTCTTGCCAGCCCCCCCTCCCTCAAGAGAAGGGAGCTCACTTTCCTTTTTTCAGTCCTTTTCTCCTTCCCCGATCTGACCTTCAGATTCAGAGTTCTCTGATCCGAGGTTGGTCTTGGTCAGGGGGTCTGTGCTGATGTTTCTTGCATCCTTGACATCGATAGTTAGCTGGAGCATCTCCGATCCGACCAGTTAGGATCCTAGCCGCTCTCTGAGCCGGAGCCTGGGTGTCTGATCCGACATTATCGGCCCAGGTTCCCTCCCTTGGAGCTCCGTCCACTTCGGGTCTGGCTCCGATTCTCGCGTCGGATCCGGTGAGACTGGCCTCCTTATTAGCTTCCCAGGAGGTCCGCTCTCCTTTGGCGTTCCATGTGATAGAACAGGTCCTCTCTGTCGTATCGAGACCCCTGACTGCCCCCTCGGACTCCACCCAGACACCCTCGGCTCTGTCTACGGTCCCCATAGGGACAGCCTGTGCCAGAAGAGCCCCAGACGGTTTCCCCAGAGGAACAGATGGCTTGCAAGCACTCCCCAGAGAGTCCCACAGGAGATATGCCTCACAAGCATACGTGCAAGAGGAGGCACTTGGACTCCCCCAAGTCCCTAACTGAGGACATGGATTTAGATGATGGGGAGCGCTCCACAAGATCACCTCCCAACGATGCGTCTTTTGGAGACATCATTCAGATCCTGTGCCAGTGGGAGGTTGGTCTGCCACCAAGTCCTCCTCTGAGTCTGTGTTTTCTGGAGGCTTTCTGCATGGGCCCTTCTACATCTTGGGCATTCCGTCCCATGGATCCTTTAGTGGATTTGATCACCTCGCGGGTGTGGGAGGAACCAGATACCATGGAGCCGATCTCCAAGCTCCCTAAAAGTTCCGAGTCCCCCTGCTGACAGGCCTTCCTGGAACAAGGGCTCCCAGTGGACATCATGGTGGTAGCAGCTGCCATGAAGAAGGAACTTTATTAGGAAAGTTCCTCGGTCCACCCTCCTGACACAAGTATGATGGACCGCCTAGGGGAGCGGGTGTATGCTTCAGGTACCTTTTCAATAAGGGCGCTGAACTACTTGGCCCATGTCACGAGACTCTAACGCGACCTAATGAAGGAGCTGGAGGAGTCTCCACCCAAGTCCATGTCGCAGGAGGACAAGGCTTCGTTCTTCGCGAAAATGGCCACTCTGAGAGCAGTATCAAATACGTATATGCGACTCCTCTCCCATGCTATGGAAGGAGCGGCTGGGTGTGCCGTGTTCATGAGGTGCAACGCCTGGCTCGGGTTGTGCCAATTCACTGAACCCTTTAAGGTGTCCTTTCCCAATGCCCCTTATGACGGCTCGACTCTTTTCGTTAAGACCGTCAAGGAGACACTAGTCAAGAGACCCTCAAAGGTCCTTTTCCCAGAACCAGAGAGGGCAAAAGAAGATGTGGTTCCGGAAGTCTCAGTATTCCTCTGGACACTCTGGGCTCTTCTTCCCCTAGATGCAGAGGGGGACAGAATGGACGCTGGCCCAGAGGCCGAGGGGATCCACAAAACTTTGGGTCTCAAACCATTCCTGGGCAGACCCGGGCAGCAACCCTGAGGGGTTTCCTGGCTGCTCTACTTTAGAGGCAGTCGGGGAACGATTGTCTTTGCACCCAGCGGCATGGGAGTCCATAACAGCAGACCGCTGTATGCTTCAAATCATGTCTGAGGCTATTTTATCCCCTTCGTGGGTTCCCCCATACCTCCCAACTCCTGGATGTTCCACCCATGCAAAGGGAGGCAGCAGCACAGGAAATTTCCAAGCTGCTAGGAAAACATCCATCGAAACCATCCCCCCAGATCAGTCTGGATCGGGCTTCTACTCCAGGTTCTTTTTGGTGCCAAAGAAAATGGGGGACTTAAGGCCCATCCTGGACCTCTCTACCCTGAACCTGTCAGTTGCCAAAGAAAAGTTCCGGATGGTCACACTGCAGTCCATCATGCCATACCTGCAAGAGAGCGACTGGATTTGCTCATTAAATATCCAGGATGCTTACTTTCACACAATAATGCACAGACGCTCCAGGAGGTTCCTCCTTGTCCAGGTAGGGGCCAATCACTATCAATTTTGAGCCCTACCCTTTGGTCTCACCACATCCGCCAGGGTGTTTACCAAAGTGATGGTGGTTGTAGCGGCTCACTCGAGGCTTCAGGGGATTCAGGTCTATCCGTACCTGGACGATTGGCTCCTCACTGCTCCCACCAGATGTCTACTTTCCCAAACCAGGGATTACTTTCTGACACTTGCCCTGAGTTTGGGTATCACAATCAACACAGTCAAGTCTCTACTAGAGCCTGTACAGGTGATAGATTACATTGGTGCTAGGATAGACACACTACTGTGCAAAGTGTTCCTCAGAGAGAGTTCAAAACCTTAGGATACATGTCTCCCTAATTTACCGATGTTCTTTGTGTTTCACTGTTGCAATCATTACGTTTGGGTTATCTGCTTGCAGTAGCCCTCAGTCGGCCTGATTAACAAAGTCTTGGGTCCTGCGTCGGTTGCTGTCCCTTATTCCATGACGTCAGGTCGTCAGGGGTATAAAACATGCAGCCGATGCCATTACATCAGTCCTTCTTGCCGTGCGGTGCCTGAAGCAGAAGCAGTTCGCAAGTGCTGGTCAGCCGACTCCTGAAATTTTCTTTTTCGAGTTTCAGAACCAAAGTCTTCAACTAAAGCTAAATACCCCGTTGTGGAAACTCTTTCTTGCTCCTTACCGATGTCACTAAAAGTTAATAATTGCATTACTTGTGTAAAGCAAATACCTCACAAAGATTTTCATTCATACTATATTCCTTGCCTAGGCCCTGACCACGACATACCTTGCTGTTGGTTTTGTGCTTTATTTAATTGGCGCACTGCCCGTCGTCGGTATATTTTCGCCTCTAAATATTTCGATTCTCTGTTTAATTATCCAGAAATGTCATCAGTTAGCCATCCGACTACCGGGATTCTGAAAAAATGCAAAGATAAAGACAGGCCGCCGAGGTCCAAAGCTGCCGATGACACTTCTCCTAAGCCACTTGCCAGTTCGCAGATACTCAATGAGGCACTTTCGCAGCCCCTGATACCTGCTACTTCTGATTCACAGGCCTCTACTGAGACCCATTCATAGTCCGGTATGCCACGAGATGCTTCAACTGTGGAACCTGCAGATGTCTTTACCTTGGATGGGTCCGGAGCCGCTGTGCAGGCACCAGCTTCTGAGGGTGTATTCAGGCCTACGGACTTGCATATTAAACTAACGCCTCCTTCTTCATTTATGCCTAAATCTCGAACCATGTTTAAGAAACCGACACCCAGGCCGCATGCTCAGGCCTCTATGCCTAAAAAACAAATTATAAGAATGGTTGAAGATCTTATAGCTCTAATCGGGGGAAGCCAACCTCCCCCTTCTAAGAGACCTAGGACTGAAGTTGTTTATTAATCTTCTGACCAGTATTCTGATTTTTCTGATGATCTGGATTTGCCCTTATCTACTTAAGAGGATTCTGATGCAGAAGACTCTATTCCCTCTGCTTTCCCTCCAGAGGATTTTTCTTTTGGTGAAAACTTGCATACTCTGTGAGCATTTTTACTGGGAAAGCCAGGATTTTTCTGATTCAAAAAAGAGGTTTAGGGATTTCTTACTCTTGCCTCAGCATAGGCCTTTAGCTATACCTCCTGTACTAGACATTGTTGATGATGTCTTTTCGGAATCTAGTTTGGCCCCCAATTCTTTGTCTCCTGCTCCCAGAAAACGTGACCGATATTACAGGGTTCCTGATTCACACAAGTTTCTTTTTAAAAATCATATAGTGGATCCAGAAACTCTTTCACAGGGACCCAAGGACATTAAGGCTTCTACTGCCAAAAATCCTACCCCTTCTGATAGAGACTCCAGGGTGCTGGATAGATGGAGTAAGAAGGTTTACACTTCTCCACCCTTGGCCATTAGGGCTTTAAACTGCCAGTTTCATATGTTAAAGTATCAACAGCATGTTCTTGGATTGCTTAAACAGAAAATGATGTTGATTCCTGGCTGTGCTGAAAAGAAGGCATTACAGGATTTAATGCCTTCTGCTGAACAGGTTGGAAAACATACTTTGCAATGTGGATTTGATTCATTAGAGGCCTTTTGCAGGGCTGCTGTTACTGGGTCTGTGCCCAGAAGGCATGCTTGGCTTAAGGAGCAATCCTTGCCTGATCATGTTAAAGCTAAACTGTTGGATGCTCTCTTAAATCAGGACCACCTGTTTGGCAACAAGGCAGAGGAAGTTCTTAAAAATATGGAAGATAAAGCTAAATCTATGCAAACTGTTAAAGATTTCTTACAAGTTCAGCCTCCTAGATTTAATGGGCACTGGCCCTCTAAGAATTGGTCCTTTCCAGCTCCTTCCAAACCCAGACACAGCTGAAACCCCAGGTTTCAGTCCCAGGGGACACACAAGTCTAAGCAGTGGGGGGTTTTCACACCCAAATCTGGTAGTAGTAAGACTCCCCCCTATGGAAAACTGTCTCAATGACTTGCTTTTAAAACTTCCAAGCACTTCTTAATTGAATGCTTTTAGGCGGAAAGATTGGTCTGCAGGCCAGGAACTGGGAACTCATTACCCAGGACAAAGGGGTTTTAAATATAGTGTCCCAAGGATACAGATTTCACTTCCACACATTATCAACACCAAGCGGGTGGCCAGATCTACCCCCAAAGTACTCTGTCTTAAGCATGGGGGCTATTCAGTTGGTACCAGAAGAGGAAAAGGGACAAGGTTTCTATTTGAGACTTTTCCTAGTACCCAGAAAAGGCAATACATGGCTTCCTATCCTGGACCTTTCTACTCTAAACACCTTTCTGGTGATTCCAAAATTCAAAATGCAGACTCTTCACCCGCTGCTTCCTATGTTAGGCAAAGATGCATGGTTGGCAACACTAGACTTAAAAGAAGCATACCTGCACATCCCTATCAGGGAGTCTTGCAGAAGATACCTACGCTTCAAAGCAGGCTACATGCACTATCCGTTCTCTGCACTGCCCTTTGGCTTACCTACTGCACCCAGGATATTCACAAAATGCCTAGCTCCAGTCATTGCATTTTGCAGGCAAATAAATATTCAAATATACACATACGTGGAAGATTGTCTAATTCAGGCAAAAAGCCAGGACATACTTTTTAATCATCTGGCCTTTGTTCAAAGGGTACTGACTTGTCTAGGGTACACCATAAACGAAAAGAAATCACACCTGGTACCCTGTCAACAAATTATATTCCAGGGAGCAAGCTTGAATACAACTTCCCAGATGGCTTTCCTCACGTCAGAGAAACGGATTCATTTGACAACCTACTTCAAACAGGTGACCACAAAAACCCAGTTATCTGCAAGGCAAATACTGCAAGTCTTTGGGGTTCATGGCCTCCTGCATTCTTCTAATTCCATATGCAAGACTGCATATGAGGAAACTATAATGGTATCAACATTCACAGGATCTAGAAGCAATGATTCTTGTCATACCTTGCCTACGCCTAGAGTTCCTTTGGTGGGCAGAGGCCTGCCACCAAAACAGGGGACTACCATTCACACTACCCCCTGCCGCCCAAAGCTTAACAACAGACGCATCAGACTATGCATGGGGGGGGGGGGGCTCACCTGGCAGGGAAGTGCATTCAGGGCAAATGGAACCCAAGTCAAATGCACCTGCACATAGAGCATTCTGTACAGCTAACATTTCCTTTTGATTTGACCGCCTTCAAAGACCACATTCTTCCAGGACAACTAATGGTAAAGACGGACAACACCACTGTCATGTGGTACATAAACAAGCAAGGGGGGGTACGTATTCTTATCCCCTCTGCAGACTAGCCATGGCATTGTGGAACACAACCTTGAGCTACCAAGTGAATCTACAAGCTCAATTCCTGCCAGGAAAACTAAATACACTGGCAGACGGACTAAGCAGAAACCTCATGGACCCACACGAGTGGAAATTGGAACTAAGGATTTTCAACATGTTGACAAGCAAATGGGGGAGCCCAGATATAGACCTGTTTGCCTCCCCAGAACCATCATTTGGACAAATTTTGCACAAGGATTCCCCACAAGCTAGCTTGGAAAGTGGATGCTCTGTCCTTTAGCTGGAAAAACGTGTCAGTTTATGCCTTTCCTCCTCTGCCTCTACTCTCCATGGTACTACTAAAGATCAAACAGGACAAGCCAAGGATGATTTTAATTGCACCAGACTGGCCACGCCAACACTGGTATCACCTATTGCGCAGTGTGTTACGCTTGGCCCCATGGCACCTGCCTCAGACTCCTTCCCTGTTGTCTCAGCAGGAGAACCAGGTCCTGCACCCTAAGCTGCAAACCCTGAACCTAGCAGCCTGGCTAATTACCTAATCTCTCCTTTACCATCCCTCAGTAAATCAGTGATGGATATCATTTTAGAGGCAAGGAGGCCTAGTGCTAGAAAATCTTATGCTGCAAAATGAAAAGATTTTGTGCCTGGAACCAGTCTCGGGGGATGAGCACAGCACTGCCCGATTTACCTCAGATTCTGCAATACTTGACTGAGATGCTTCATTAGGGCTTGTCCTTTTCCTCCATCAAAATTCATGCCTCAGCCATTTCAGCTCATTATAGCACAGACCCCTCCCCTCTTCTCTCACCCACTGCTCAAGCAGTTCCTCAGAGGGGCCAAAAAGTTAAGGCCACCCAGGAGAGATCCTACTCCAGCTTTGGACCTTAACTTTGTCTTGGAGAAACTCACTCTTCCTCCTTTTGAGCCAGCTACTGCAGATTTAAAATTCCTTTCCTGGAAAACAGCTTTCCTTTTAGCAATCACTTCTGCAAGAAGGGTATCTGAATTACAGGCCCTTATGGCAGTGGAGCCTTTCATCATCTTTCATGTGGACAGGGTATCCCTCGGAACCAATCCTTCCTTAATGACCAAGGTGGTATCCAGTGTGGCTCTTAATCAGTCCATTAATTTGCTTACCTTCTTTCCTAACCCACAGATCAAAGGGGGACAGATACTGCACTCCTTAGATGTGCACAGACAACTTGGATTCTACTTGGACAGGACTAAATTTCAAAGGAAATCTGAACAACTGCTGATGGCATTTGCTGCAGGGACAGAGGGGAAAGCTATTTCAAATCAAACCATTTCAAAATGGATAGGCCACTGCATTCATTTCTGCTATAAGCACCATGGAAAACTTATCCCACAGGGCATCGGACTCCATTCAGCCAGGGCTGCGTCTACCTCTGCAGCCTTTCTCAGGGGCGTCCCTACTAGGGACATCCTAGAAGCTGCTACCTGGAGTTCTGTACATACTTTCACCAAACATTATCACAAGCTGGTTTTGCCACTGCAGTCTTGCAGGGCCTTATAGCTGGACCTAATTCTATTTAAATTCCTCCTCCCAATCTTAGCTTTGGGAATCTACCCAAATATAATGACTGCAACAATGAAACACGAAGAACATAGTACAGTTGTGTACACTTAACATAAATGTAGATGTTTGAGTGTATTTATTTATTGTTGCAGTCCTGGTTACCCTCCCTCCAGCCCCCTTTCTTCTTTTTGCTATACCTCTACTCTCACTTACTGTGCTCAAAAAGCCTTTTGGTGTATTTGCTTTTTTGTTGGAGGTATATCCTTGTATTTATAGATTTTAATTGCTTTGCATTAGTGGGTCACCTGACATCTGGGGCAAGAAAAACTGATGTAATTTCATCTGCTGCATGTTTTATACCCCTGACGACCTGATGTCATGGAAGAAGGGACAGCAACTGATGCAGGACCCAAGATTTTGTTAATCAGACCGATTGAGGGCTACTGCAAGCAGATAACCCAAATGTAATGACTGCAACAGTGAATACACTCGGAACATCTACATTTATGGTAAGTGTACACAACTGTACTTTCTCACCTCTTGACAGCAGAATCCGTGTTGAGGGCCCTAGGCTCGATCGTTGCGACCATAACTCTCCTTCCATGTGCTTGGCTACACATGCGGATTCTTCAGTGGACACTAGTGGTTCAGTGGTCCCTGTTGGATTTACCACTAACCTATGCTATCCACCTGAGTCGTGTGTGTCAGTCATCCCTCATATGGTGGATGAGCTCTCCGAACATTTTGGAGGGTTGATCCTTTGTTCCAGCCTCGGCCCAACCACAGTGACCATGGATGCCTCCCAACTCTGGTGGGGGGACATTGTTCGGGCAGGACAGTCCAAGGCCTGTTGTCCGCCTTAGAGACCAGCTTGCATATCAATGTCCTAGAGATGAGGGCGGTCCTTCTAGCATTGCAGGCCCTTCATGCCTATCTTCCTCTAGGGACGATTGCCATTCAATCAGACAACATGTCAGTAGTCTGGTATATCAACAAACAGGGAGGGACCAGATCTTATCCCCTTTGTCGCAAGGCCATGAGAGTGCAGGAATGGGTGATCTTCACCAGTCACTTTCTCATCGCAACGCACATTCCAGGACGGTCCAACATTCTAGCGGACAGGCTAAGTTGTCAATTCTGATGCCTTACAAGTGGTCTCTGAATCTATCGGTAGCGGAACAAATCTTCAGCGAGTGGGGTCAACCTTGCTGCGATCTCTTCACATCTCCTTGCAACATGAAATACAGCAGGTTTTTCGCTCTGAACCCCCTGCTGGGGGAGTCCCCCAGAGATGCTGCAGTTCATGCTTGGCCTCCCAGTCTTCTGTATGCTTACCCGCCAGTTCCTGTCATCCCGAGGTTTTTGCAGAAAGCTTGTTGACTGGGGAGCAAGGTGATCCTCATTGCCCCATTCTCATCTCGCTGGGTATGGTTTCCCTTCCTTTGGGCTCACCTTCTGGCTCCACCTCGGATTCTAGATCCCATTCAGGATCTGACTTCACTCCCATCGGGAGTACTTCATCCGAGTCTGGCCAGCCTGAAGCTCACGGCTTGACTGCTCCAGTTCCCGTGATTGCTAGGACTCCCGGACTTTCCTCCTCAGTTAAGTCTATTTTGGTAGTTGCTCATAAGTCTTTTACCAGAAAGGTTTATCGCAGCAAATGGAAATGTTTTTCTTTCTGGGCCTCTCAGAGGAGTTCAGATCCTTTTACGTCTCCTATTTCCACCATTCTTGATTTTCTAGCTGATATTTTCCAGCATGGAGCTAGGTCTTCTACTATCAAAGTTCAGTTGGCTGCCATTTCTCATTTTCATGTGGGTGAGTATTCTGCATCCTTGGCATCTTCTAGACCGTGTAAAGCCTTTATTAAAGGCACTTTTTTGCTACGCCCCCCCGGTCAAAGATCCTGTGCTCCCGTGGGACCTTTGTGGATGTTCTTCGTGTTTCACTGTTGCAGTCATTACATTTGGGTAATTCTGCTGGCAGGTTGCCCTCAATCGGCCTGAATTCCAAAGTCCTGGGTCCTGCGTCGGCTGCTGTCACCCCGTCCCTGACGTCAGGGGTATAAAAGATGCGGCCGATGCCATTTTCTTTAGTCTTTCTTGCCACGCGGTGCCTGAAGCAGAAGCAGTTTGCAAGTGCCGGTCGGCCGACTCCTGAGATTTTTGCGTTCAAGTTTCAGATCCAAAGTCTTCAATAAAGCTAAGTACCCCGTTGGGGAAACTTTTCTTGCTCCAGGCCGATGTCAGAAAAAATAAATAATTGTATTTCTTGTGGAAAGCAAATACCTTATAAGTACTTTCATTCTTACTGTGTTCCTTGCCTAGGCCCTGATCACAGTGTTTCTGTTTGTCAGTTTTGTGCTAGATTTAACCAATGCACTATTAAGCATTGGCATGATTTTGCTTTAAATTATTTTGGACGCCAGTTTAATTATCCAGAAATGGTGTCCGATAGCCATCCGACTACCGGAGTTCACAAAAAACACAGAGAAAAGGAGAGAGATAGACAACCGAGACCTAAAACCGATGACAAAGCTTCTCCTAAGCCAGTCGCCAGTTCTCAGTGAGGTGCTTTCGCAGCCCCTGACGCCCGCTACTTTAGAAGTCGCAGGCCGCTACCGACTCCCACGTGGAGGCGGCCATGCTGCTGCAAACTCAAGGTATTGGAGCCTCGGATACTATTCCTTCAGATGGGTCCGGAGCCGCTGAGCAGGCACCGACTACTGAGGGTGTATTCAGACCTAAACATCTCTACATTAAACCGACTTCAGCTTCAAAGGCAAAGACTAAAGCACCTTCTAAAGCAAAGAAACTCAAGAGCAACGTGGACAGGCCTCTATGCCCAAAAAACAGATGCTCAAAATGTCCGAAGACTTGATTACCTTGATCAGGGGTTCCCATCCCCCTCCTGATAAGAGGCCTAGGCAAGAGACTGACTATATGAATCTTCAGATCAGGTTTCTATTTCTTCTGATTCCTCTTCTGATCAGGAATATTCTCTTCCCCCCTATGAGTATTCTGATGCTGAAGAATATATACCTTCAGCTTCTCCTCCAGAGGACTATTCTTTTGGGGAAACCTTGCATACCATGAGGGAGCATTTCCACTGGGAGAGCCAAGATTTTTCAGAATCTAAAAAGAGGCTCAGGGATTTCCTTTTACTACCTCAACACAGGCCACTAGCCATTCCACCTGTGTTAGACATTGTAGATGATGTGTCTTCGGAGTCTAGTCTTACCCCTGACTCCTTACCTCCAGCTCCTGTTAAGCCTGACCGATATTACAGGGTTCCTGACTCCTCATAATTTCCTTTTTAAAAACCCTGCTGCAGACCCAGACACTATTTCACAGGGTCCCAAAGGAGTTAAGGCTTCCGCTGCAAAAAACCCTACCCCCTTCTGACAGAGATTCTAGGGCACTGGATAGATGGGGAAAAAAGGTTTACACATCTGCTACCTTGGCTATACGGGCCTTAAACTGTCAATTTCATATGCTCATATATCAGCAACATGTTATGGCATTGCTTAAACAGAAAATGTTATTAAACTCTGAATGTGCAGAAAACAAGGAAATGCAGGATTTATTGCATGCAGCTGAACAAGTTGGAAAGCATACTTTGCAATGTGGTTTTGATTCTTTGGAGGCCCCCTGCAGGGCTGCAGTTATGGGCTCTGTAATTAGGAGGCATGCTTGGTTAAAGGAACAAAATCTGCCTGATCATGTCAAGTTAAATTATTAGATGCACCTTTACAGCATGATACTTTGTTTGGTGTTAAGGCAGAAGAGGTGTTAAAGAGAATGGAGGACAAAGCTAAATCTATACAAACTGTCAAAGATTTCTTACAAGTACAGCCACCTAGGTTTAGTAGACACTGGCCTACAAAGAATTGGTCCTTTTCCTGTGTCAGACAGACCTCAAAGGGGCAGATCCAGATGCCCTAGAGACCGATCCCAGGCGCAAGGTTCATACAGGTCAAAGCAATGGGGGTGCTTCTACCTCCAAAGTTGGAGAAGCCAAATTACAACCATACAGGAAACAGTCCCAATGACTTCCCCCTGCCTGCACCAAGCACTTATCTCCTGGCAGCACCCTTAGGGGGAAAATTAGCACTTTTTTCTCAAAATTGGCACATTATAACCCAGGACAAGTGGGTTCTAAATATCCTGTCACAAGGCTGCAAGTTCCATTTCCATACCCTGCCAAAGGCAAACGGCTGGCCAGGTCTGCCACAAAATCAGTGGGCAAAGGCACAAAAACAAGTCTCATCCCTCGTGGACATGGGGGCCATTCAACAAGTACCAGAGCAAGAGCAGGGACAAGGATTTCACTCAAGACTGTTCTTGGTACCCAGAAAGGACAAGGTCTGGAGACCAGTACTGGACCTATCTATTCTGAACACATTCCTGGATGTACCAAAATTCAAGATGTTGACTTTGCAGCAGCTTCTGCCCATGCTGGGCAAGGACGCTTGGCTTGTGACTCTAGACCTAAAAGAGGCATACCTGCATGTCCCAGTCAGACAATTATGCAGAAGATACCTCTGATTCAAGGCTGGCTCAATGCATTACCAATTCTCTGCACTGCCCTTTGGCTTATTTACTGCGCCCAGGGTCTTTACAAAGTGCCTGGCACCAGTAATTGCTTTCTGCAGACAAAGAGGAATACAGATATATCCTTACTTGGATGACTGCCTTATTCAAGCAGAGAACAAGGACATTCTTCTACAGCATCTGGCGTTTGTGAAAAGACTTCTAACATTCCTAGGGTACACAGTCACCGAAAAGAAATCAAAACTTGTACCCTCTCAAGAGATAATATTCCTGGGTGCAAGCTTAAACACAACTGCCCAGATGGCTTATCTCACGCCAGACAAACAAAGACGACTGTCTGCCTATTTCAAAATGTTGGCAACAAAAGCCCAGTTATCTGCAAGAAAAATTCTGCAGGCTTTGGGCTTCATGGCATCCTGCATCCTACTAATTCCATATGCAAGACTGCATATGAGGAAACTTCATTGGTGCCTAAAAAGTGTTTTGGACTCAACGTTGCCACAGCCTGGAAACAATGATTACTCTCATTCCCTGCCTGCAACAGGAGTTTCGATGGTGGGCAAAGGCTTGTCACCAAAACAAGGGACAGCCATTCACATTACCCCAAGCCAGGCAGACGCTAACAACGGATGCATCAGAATATGCCTGGGGGGCCCAAATGGCAGGAAGATGCATTCAGGGCGCATGGTCCTCAAACCAAATGCATCTACATATCAGTCAAAAAGAGGTGCTAGTTGTTCAAAATGCCCTGACAGCCTTCAATGACCCACTTCATCCGGGACAACTTCTGATAAAGACAGACAACACCATGGTCATGTGATATATAAACAAGCAGGGGGGCACACATTCTTACCTCGTTTGCAGACTAGCCATGACTTTGTGGGGCACAGCATTGACTTACCAAGTACATCTGCAGGCACAATTCCTGCCAGGAAGGAAAAATACTCTGGCAGAAGAACTAAGCAGAAACCTCATGGATCCCCATGAGTGGCAGCTGGATCCACAAGTCTTCAGCATGATAACAAGGAAATGGGGCTGCCCGGACATAGATCTATTTGCCTCCCCTCACAACTATCCACTAAAAAGATTCTGCACAAGGACCTATCACAGACAAGCATGGAAACTGGACGCCCTATCTTTCAGCTGGAAAAACCTGTAGTGTATGCCTTTCCCCCACTGCCTCTCCTCCCCAAGGTACTCCTAAAGGTTAGATGGGAGAAGCCAAAGATGATACTGATTGCCCCAGACTGGCCCCACCAGTACTGGTATCCAATCCTAAGGAACTTGTCTCAATGCCTAGCTTGGACCTTACCTCAGATACCTCAACTACTGTCCCAGCAAAACAATCCGATCTGCACAGCCAACTCAGGACTTTAAACCTAGCAGCATGGCAGATAATGTAGTCATACAAAACACACCTTTCAGTAAAGATGTGATGGATGTAATTTTGGAAGCCAGAAGGCCTAGTACTAGAAAATCTTATGCTGGAAAATGGAAGAGATTCTGTGCTTGGAACCAGACACAAGGAACTGATACATCTGTGCCAAATATTCCTCAGATTTTGCAATCCTTAACTGAGATGCTGGACAAAGGCCTATCCTTTTCATCTATTAAAATTCATGCCTCTGCCATTTCGGCTCATTACAATACAGAGCCACCAATCTTTTCTCATCCCTTGTTAAAGCAGTACCTCAGAGGATCCAAAAATGTAAGGCCTCCAAGAAGATCACCAATGCCTGCATGGGACCTCATCTATGTCTTGGAAAAACTCACCCTGCCTCCTTTTGAGCCAGCTGCTACTGCTGATATAAAGTTTTTATCTTGGAAAACAGCTCTGCTCCTAGCAATAACTTCTGCAAGACGAGTTTCAGAGCTACAAGCACTCATGGCTGTGGAACCTTTTTATCATTTTTTATCCAGACAGGGTCTCTGAGGACAAACCCAACATTTATGCCTAAGGTGGTGTCCAATGTGGCTCTTAACCAAACTATTCATCTGCCAACTTTTTATCCAAATCCACAGAACAAGTGGGAGAGAATTCTGCACTCTTTTTGGACGTACACAGACAGCTTAGATTCTACTTGGACAGAACCAAAGTTTTCAGAAAGACAGAACAATTACTAGTGACATATGCTGCAGGATCACAAGGAAAGGCCATCTCAAAGCAGACTATTTTAAAGTGGATAGGCCACTGCATTCGTTTCTGCTACTTACACCATGGCAAACTAGTGCCTAAGGGCATTAGGTCACATTCAACCAGAGCTGCAGCCACTTCAGCAGCCTTTCTCAGGGGAGTACCAACCAAGCACATTTTAGAGGCTGCTACTTGGAGTTCAGTGCACACCTTTACAAAGCGCTGTCATCTGCCACTCTACTCTAAATCCAGGGCAGGCTTTGCCACTGCTGTTCTGCAGGGCCTCATAGCTGCTCCTAATGCTGTTTAGCTCCAGCCTCCCAACCATAGCTTTGGGACTCTACCCAAATGTAATGACTGCAACAGTGAAAGAAGAAGAACATAGTACAGTTGTGTACACTTACCTTAAATGTAGATGTTCGAGTGTATGCACTGTTGCAGTCCAGGTTGCCCACCCACCATCCCCCTTTCTTCTGATGGAACCTATGTGGTGTATTTGCTTGTAGATGAAGGTAAAGTTTATATTGGTGCATGTATTTATATATTTATAAATTTTGGCCACCCTTTTTGGGGGCACCTGACATCTGGGGCAAGAAAAACTAAAGAAAGTGGTGTCGGCTGCATCTTTTATACCCCTGACGACCTGACGTCAGGGAAGGAGCGACAGCAGCCAACGCAGGACCCAGGACTTTGGAATTCAGGCCGACTGAGTGCAACCTGCCAGCCGGATTACCCAAATGTAGTGACTGCAACAGTGAATACAACATCTACATTTATGGTAAATGTACACAACTGTACTTTCTCCAAGCTCTGGTCGCTCCTCCTTTCGAGCCTGTCGCAACTGCAGATATAAAATTTCTATCGTGGAAAATGGCTTTTCTAGTGGCGATTACCTCTGCTAGAAGGGTTTCGAACTACAGACCTTGTCCATAAAATTCCCGTACATGATTTTTCATAAAGATAGATGTTCGTGTTTCACTGTTGCAGTCATTACACTTGGGTTATCTGCCGGCAGGCTACCCACAGTCGGCCCGAGTTCCAAAGTCTTGTTCCGGTGTCGGTTGCTGTCGCCTCTTCCCTGATGTCAGTGTGCGCCAGGGGTATAAAAGATGCAACCAATGCCATTTTCTTCAGTCTTTCTTGCCGCGCGGTGCCCAAAGCAAAAGCAGTTCGCAAGTGCCGGTCGGCCGACTCCTGAGATTTTCAAAATTGAGTTTCAGAACCAAAGTCTTCAATAAAGCTAAGTACCCCGTTGGGGAAACTTTTTCTTGCTCCAGACCGATGTCAGTAAAAGTTAATAATTGTATCTCTTGTGGGAAGCAAATACCTCCTAAGGACTTTAACTCTTACTGTATTCCTTGCCTAGGCCCTGACCATGACATTACCAGTTGTTGGTTTTGTGCTAGATTCAATAAATGCACTATTAAACGTCGGTTTGATTTTGTTTTACATTATTTTGGCCGAAGGTTTAATTATATAATGCCGGTGGAACAACCAACGACCAGAATTTATAAAAAAACGCAAAGACAAAGAAAAGGACAGGCATCCAAGGGTCCAAAACCAATGACTAAGCCTCTTCTAGGCCAGTCGCCGGTTTTCAGTGAGGCGCTTTTGCAGCCCCTGACATCCGCTACCTCAGAGCCACAGGCTGTATCCGACAGCCACGTGGAGATACTGAGGCCTGTGGAAACTCAAGGTATTGGGCCTGCCGAAACTATTCCCTCAGATGGATCTGGAGCCGCTGAGCAGGCATCGGCTTCTGAGGGTGTTTTCAGACCTCCTCAACTTACAATTAAGCCCACTTCAGCAGCCAGGGCAAAGTCAAAAACACCGTTAAAGACAAGGAGACAAGTACAGCTTTCTACTGAACAGTCATCCATGCCAAAGAAACAGATGCTTAAGATGGCCGAAGACCTAATTACTTTAATCAGGAGTTCCCATCCCCCTCCTGACAAAAGGCCTAGGCAAGACACTGACTATAATTCCTCTGACCAGGTTTCTATTTCCTCTGATTCCTCTTCTGATCAGGGATATTCTCTCCCTCCCTATGAGGGCTCTGATGCAGAAGAGTCTATACCTTCTGCCTCTCCACCTGAGGATTATTCTTTTGGGGAAACCCTGCACACCATGAGGGAGCATTTCCATTGGGAGAGCCAGGATTATTCAGAATCCAAGAAAAGGCTCAGAGACTTTCTTCTATTGCCCTAGCACAGGCCCCTTGCTGTTCTCCCTGTGCTTGATATTGTTGATGATGTTTTCTCTGAATCCAGTCTGACTCCTGATTCTTTATCCCCTGCACCAGTCAAGCCAGACAGGTACTACAGGGTCCCTGACTCTCATAAATTTCTTTACAAAAACCCTGCTGCAAATCCAGAAACAATTTCTCAGGGTCCTAAAGGGGTTAAGGCTTCCATTGCTAAAAATCCTGTCCCCTCGGATAGGGATTCTAGAGCTCTGGACAGATGGGGGAAAAAAACTTTACACTTCTGCTACTTTAGCTGTAAGGGCTTTAAATTGCCAGTTTCACATGCTTAAATATCAACAGTACCTCATGTCATTGTTAAAACAGAAAATGGTTTCAAAGTCAAAGTCCTGACAGTAAGGAAATGCAGGATTTATTGCATGCAGCTGAACAAGTGGGAAAGCATACTTTACAATGTGGTTTTGATTTCATTAGAGGCTTCTTGTAGAGCCGCAGTTACAGGCTCTGTTATTCGAAGCCATGCTTGGTTGAAAGAACAAAGTTTACCTGACCATGTTAAAGTAAAGTTATTGGATGCTCCACTACAGCATGATACTTTATTTGGTGTCAAGGCAGAAGAGGTGTTAAAGAAAATGGAGGATAAAGCAAAATCTATGCAGACAGTAAAGGATTTCTTACAGGTCCAACCACCTAGGTTTAGCAGAAACTGGCCTTCAAAAAATTGGTCCTTTCCTGTGTCCGACAGGCCACAAAGAGGCATATACAGATGCCCAAGAGGCAGATCTCAGCCCCAAGGCTCCTACAGACCTGAACAATGGGGTGCTTCAGCCCCCAAAGGAGGGGAAGACAAATCACAACCTCAAAGGAAACAGTCCCACTGACTTCCCTCTACAGATGCCAAGCACTTACCTTTTGGCAGTACCCCTAGGGGGAAAGCTAGCACTTTTCTCAAAAAAGTTGCACATAATCACCCAGGACAAATTGGGTACTGAATATTGTTTCTCAGGGTTACAGGTTCCACTTTCACACGCTTAAAAGGTATGCTGAACCTGCTACAAAACCAATGGGCAGAGGCACAAAAACAAATTGCTGCTCTCATGGACATGGGAGCTATCCAAAGAGTACCACAGCAAGAACAAGGGCAAGGATTTTACTCAAGACTTTTCTTAGTACCCAGAAAGGACAAAGCCTGGAGACCAATACTGGACCTGTCAATCCTAAATATTTCCTGGATGTTCCAAAATTCAAAATGTTAACACTACAGCAACTTCTACCCATGCTGGGCAAGAAGGCTTGGCTAGTTACTTTGGACCTCAAAGAGGCATACCTGCATGTCCCAATCAGACAATCCTGCAGAAGATACCTCAGATTCATAGCAGGCTCAATGCATTACCAATTCTCTGCACTTCCCTTTGGCTTATCTACTGCGCCCAGGGTCTTCACAAAATGCCTGGCACCAGTAATTGCATTTTGCAGACAAAAAGGAATTCAGATATATCCCTTCTTGGACGACTGCTTTATTCAAGCAGAGAGCAAGGACATTCTACTAAAGCATCTGGCGTTTTGTAAAAAGATTACTAATTTGCCTAGGGTACACAGTAAATGAAAAGAAATAAAAACTAGTGTCCTCTCAAGAGAGAATATTCCTGGGTGCAAGCTTAAATGCAACTACCCAGATGGCTTATCTCATGCCAGACAAACAAAGGCAACTGACTCATTACTTTCAACTGATGGCAACAAAGACCCAGCTCCCTGCAAGAAAAATTCTGCAGGCCCTGGGCTTCATGGCGTCCTGCATCCTACTAATTCCATATGCAAAACTGCATATGAGGAAACTACAATGGTATCTAAAGTGTTTGGACTCAATATTATCACAGCTTGGAGACGGTCATAACTTTAATTCCCTGCCTACAACAGGAGTTTCGATGGTGGTCACAGGCCTGTCACCACAACAAGGGACAGCCTTTCACCTTACCCACAGCCAGGCAGACAGTAACAACGGATGCATCGGATTATGCTTGGGGGGCACATATGGCAGGACAATGTATTCAGTGCATGTGGCCCAAGGAGCAAATGCATCTACACATCAATCAGAAAGAGATGCTAGCAGTACAGAATGCCCTGACAGCTTTCAAGGACCTACTACATCCAGGACAACTACTAATAAAGACTGACAATACCATAGTTATGTGGTACATAAACAAGCAAGGGGGCACACATTCCTACCCCCTATGCAGGCAAGCCATGACGTTTTGGAACACAGCTCTGACCTATCAGATACGTCTGCAGGCACAATTCCTGCCAGGAGCAAAAAATACACTCGCAGATGAACTAAGCAGAAATCTCGTGGATCCTCACGAATGGTAACTAAATCCACAGATGTTCAGCATGATAACAAGGAAATGGGGACGCCCAGACATAGATCTTTTTGCCTCCCCTCACAATTGCCAACTACAGAAATTCTGCACAAGAACTTATCACTCTCAAGCATGGAAAGTGGATGCTGTATCATTCAGCTGGAAAGCCCTGGCAGTTTATGCCTTCCCTCCAATGCCTCTTCTTACCAAGGTGCTCCTAAAAGTCCGACAAAGACCAAAAATGATCCTGATTGCCCCAGACTGGCCACGCCAGCACTGGTACCCAGTCCTAAAGAGCTTGTCTCAGGGCCCAGCCTTTACCTCAAATTCCTCATCTTCTGACTCAACAAAACAATCCGATTCTGCACAGTCAACTCAGAAATTTAAATATGGCAGCATGGCAGATAATGTAGCCACTCAGACTGCACCTCTCTCTAAAGCTGTTTATGGATGTCATTTTAGAAGCCAGGAGGCCCAGCACTAGGAAATCTTATGCAGAAAAATGGAAGAGATTCTGTGCTTGGAACTAGGCACAAGGGCCCAAACCACTTGTTCCAAATATACCTCAGATTTTACAATACCTTACTGAGATGCTGGACAAAGGCCTATCTTTCCCATCAATTAAAATCCATGCCTCTTCCATTTCAGCTCATTACAATACGGAACGTCCTATTTTTTCACATCCTCTACTAACACAGTACCTCAGAGGGGCAAAAAACATAAGACTTCCAAGGAGAGCACCAGTACCAACTTGGGATCTCAATTTTGTTTTAGAAAAACTCACACTGCCTCCTTTTGAACCAGCCAGCACAGCTGATATAAAATTCTTATCATGGAAAACTGCTCCTAGCAATAACTTCAGCAAGAAGAGTATCAGAGTTGCAGGCATTAATGGCTGTGGAACCCTTCATCTTTTTTCACCAGGACAGGGTTTCCCTTAGGACAAACCCAACATTCATGCCAAAAGTAGTTTCCAATGTGGCCCTGAACCAAACCATTCATTTACCAACCTTCTACCCAAATCCCCAGAATAAAGGGGAGAGACTTCTGCACGCTTTGGATATACACAGACAGCTACGATTCTACTTGGACAAAACAAAAGCTTTCAGAAAAATTGAGCAACTGTTTGTAGCCTATCACAAAGCAGACTATTTCAAAATGGATAGGACACTGCATCCGCTTCTGTTATGCACAACATGGCAAATCAGTGCTTAAGGTCATTAGGCCACATTCTACTAGAGCAGCAGCCACTTCAGCAGCCTTTCTCAGAGGAGTACCAACCGAAGACATTTTAGAAGCTGCAACCTGGAGCTCAGTGCACACTTTCACCAAGCACTACCACTTACCTCTGTACTCTAAATCCAGAGCAGGCTTTGCCACTGCAGTCCTGCCGGGCCTGGTAGCCTCTCCAAATCCAATTTAGACCCAGCCACCCAACCACAGCTTTGGGATTCTACCCAAGTGTAATGACTGCAACAGTGAAACACGATGAACATAGTACAGTTGTGTACCTACCATAAATGAAGATGTTCAAGTGTATTCATTGTTGCAGTCCAGGTTACCCACCCACCATCCCCCTTTTCATAGCTGGGACTTCTCTGTACTTCTCAACTTTATACAACCTATGTGATGTATTTGCTTGTAGATGAAGGAAATGTTTATATTAGTACATGCATGCTTTTTGGCATATTTTTATTTTTCCAGCCTTCCTATCTGGGGGCACCTGACATCTGGGGCAAGAAAAACTGAAGAAAATGGCGTCAGTTGCATCTTTTATACCCCTGGTGTACTGACGTCAGGGAAGAGACGACAGCAATCGACGCCGGACCAAGACTTTGGAACTCGGGCCGACTGCGGATAGCCTGCCGGCGGATAACCCAAGTGTAATGACTGCAACAGTGAATACACTCGAACATCTACATTTATGGTAGGTACACAACTGGACTTTTCCCTTCGAACCAACTCATCTTTTCTTCCTAATGTGGCGTCGCCAGTCAGTATCAGTCAGACTATAAATTTGCCTGTGTTCTTTCCCAATTTTGCCAACAGGATGGAATACAAACTACACATGTTGGATGTTCATAGACAGTTATGATTCTGTTTACACAGGACAAAAATTTTTCGTAAATCTGATCACTTGTTTATTTCGTTCTATAGACTCTTTTTGGGCAAACCTGTTTCCAAGGTCACTATAGCTAGATGGATTTCTTCAGGCATTCTGCAGGTCTATGAGGACAAAGGCATGTCTCCTCCAGTTCAGGCTAAAGCTCATTCCACTAGGTCCACGGCTACGTCTGCAGCTTTCTGTTCTAGGGAGTCTTTGGATGACATTTGCTCTGCAGCTACTTGGTCCTCATCTCATACGTTTATTTCCCATTACAAATTGGATTTGACATCTAGAAGGAGAGCATTCTTTGGCTCCGTAGTGCTCCGGAATATCCTTCCATGAGGGCCTCTCAGGAGTTTAGTAGCTGGGGACTCTGTCCCACAGGTTGAAGACCAAATGAAGTAAACTACTTCAGATAAAGAAGTTATGTACTCACCATAACGTTCCATCAGAGTAGTTGTACTTCATTTGTCTTCAAACGTCCCTCCCTCCTTCCCCAGACCTTGGCGCATGTTCAGCCTACGGGCTGTAGTATAGGTCACAAGTGTGTTATCAGGTCTGGTTCTAAGTACAAGTTCTGCAAACTTGATCTGGGGATTGAAGGCAGTGGAGGTGTATTATGGGTAAGGGGAGGAGTCTGGAGCTGATGCTAGTAATTTTTGCCGGGTCGGATCCGTATTCCCACAGGTTGAAGACCAGTGAAGTACAACTACTCAGATGGAACGTTATGGTGAGTACATAACTTTTTTCTTCTTGTTTGTACTTTCCATTAATTCCGCTTTTGATCTTGTCATTGTCTTTTTCTGTATCTGGTTGACTGTGTACTGTAGTTACCTAACAAGGGCACTGTTCTTCCTCCCCATTGGTGCAGCATGAAATGGCATATTCATACTTGATTATTTTCTGTGGGAAGGTAAAGCTTTAACTCCAAGGTTGCTACAGCTTGGAGAAAGTTCTTCACCCCTTGCAGCAGTACTTTGCTTGGATGGGTAGCTCCAGTGTACACTTCAACTTTGTGCTCTTATAGCCTAACCATATTTGTTTTGTGAAAAGTGCTGCCAGCAATTGCATGTATAGTCAGCCAGTGGCCGTTAACATTGGCCTTGACTTCAGAGAATCATCGGTGATCTTACTGTTGCAGTGGCCTTAGCTTATGTGGGATATAGTTTGCCAAGAATGTGGCAACTAGCCAGCTTCCAAAGATTAAGGCACCTTTCACATTCTCAAACCCCTGAACAGCTCGAGGAGAGGTGCAAGTTTGTCAGTGGTTAGGGTGTCATATCTTCAAAACTTTTTTGCTGTTTTGAAGTGTGTTTTCCCCTGACAGCTTCATATATTAATGGACAGCTAGCACCCCTCCAGGCCTGGACCAATAAGTACCCTGTGGGGGAATACGTTCCATTTTACCATTTGTTTGTTATTAAGAAAAGTTTCACTTTTCTGCCACAAATTCTTGCTACGGGTCAGGACTGGTGTATTTAGTGGTTATCACAATAACATTTACCTTAAGAGTTACATTTTTAGTCAGGGTTCACTGTGGGGAACTACATTATAAAAAGGTTAGTTTTGTGAGAAGAAGTTTTAATTTTTTGTCAAAAATTATAGTTGGGGCTAGGACTAAAAATTTTGGGGGATGTCCTTACAAAACGTATTTTTTTCATTGGGCGGGTCTGTCATGAATTGGCTCATTTGTGGGGAACTCCTAGTCTCTTTTGCCTTCATTTGCAGTAGTCATTTGAAGAAATTCAAGGACTCCTTGTACAAATGCCTGGAAGATAGCCTCCTTTTTATTCCCATGGACAGAAACATTTATGTATGTCTTCACACCCTTTCCTCTTGATAATTATCCTTTTAACATTCAGAGGGACTCTCCCAGGATAATTATGGTGACCTCCTTTTGTCCCATGCAGCAGTGGTTCTCCCTTCTTTTGAAAAATGGTCACTGTAAATTACCAGAAGCTTCCTCAGAGAATGGACTTTCATAAGATGGGTTGTTTGATACACCCCAACTGTTAACTTCATTCGACTGCCAGGATGGCAAGAGTTTTTTAATGCCTTTTAGGCGCCTCTTTTTTTCCCTGAGAACATGCATCCGGTATTAAAGGAGGCTAGGAGTCCTGCTGCTGCTGCTAGAAAGTCATATATGGGGAAATTGGAAAGGTTTTCTAGTTGGTGCCACATTAAATACCGGAATCCTTTTCTAGTTGGTGCCAAAGTAAGAACCAAGGTTCATTGGTTTTCTTAATCCTCTTTAATGATTCAGCTGTTGGCCATTTCTGCTTGTCTGCCCATAGAGTCCTCCTGCCTTTTTTTTTTTTTTTTTTTTAACCTAGCCTCAAGTTAAATAGTTTTGAAAGGAGTTTTTCCATGTCTGTTCCTAGAAGACCTGTAGCACTTTCTTGGGATCTTAATTTTTGTATGGAGAAACTTACACTTTTGAAGCAGTTCATGAGTGTGATTGAAGTGCTTACCTTGGAAACGCTGTTACTTGTATCTGTGACGTCTAGGTTCATAGGAAGGTAGTAATGTAGCTGCCCTTTGGGTGATTGTAAGCCGAGCCAGTTTTCCTTTTGGTGCTAGAGTTAACCTGTCCCATTACATAGTCGGTAATTATGTATTACCCCCAGTGAGAATAACTGGGATCATACCATAGATAATTTGAGGGTATTTTTGCACCAACTGAATGTCCACAGGCAAGTTTAGTATTACACTGACAGGACAAAAACCTACAGGAGTTATGATCAATTGGCCCTTCTTCTTACCTTCATAGAAGATAAACAATCACAAAAAAGCAGACTACTTCTGCATGTTTATCGTAAGCCATTTGTTACGCTCACCTCACTGCCAGGCAAGGTCAAGGCCCACTCTGCCAGGGCTTTAGCTTTGTTTATGGCTTTTTAGAAAGGGTAGAACTATAAGTATACTAGAAGCAACTACTTGGGCATCTGTGCACACATCTACAGAGGACTACAAATTAGTTTTTCTCTAGGTCCAGATCAGATTTTGCTAGAATTGTTCTCCAGGGGCTCCTGGACTGTGACCCTTCCTCCTCCCTTTCCTTCTAAGCTTTGATAATATGGCCATGTAGCTTAGGCTGCCACAACAGTGATTTAATGATGGGCATGGTTCTGTTGTGTAAGTAAACTCGCCATAACTGTAGATATTTGAATAGATCTCTGTTGCAGTAGGAACACCCTCCCTCCACCCCCCTTTTATTCTTCTTTCTTGAGAAAGAGGGTGTGGTGTGGTGTGTGTGTGCGTGTGTATGCACCTGCGAGTGGATATTTTTTCTCTTTTCTTCTTATCCTAGGATATGCTTAACCATCAGAGCTGTTTCTTCCCTTAACTCTGAAGCAAGAGTACTCTGAAGGTTTAGTGCCTTAACCAATGATTTTATACCAGTCGTCTTGAGCATTTCAAGAGGAGGATATTTGGAAAGTGCCTTTAAGCCTTGGAAGCTAGTCAGTTGTCATATCATTGGTGGCTTAGGCTACTGCAGCAGTGATTTTATTTTAACATCTTCGTTTATGGTAAGTTTACTTCTGCAACTATCTGTTGCCCACAGCAACCTTATTTTCTTGTGATGCAAGTTTGGCCTCTTATGTTATTGAGTAGTCTATTTCAAACCTAGCCAAAAAACCCTATTCAAAATTTACATCTAGCTTCAAAGAAGGTAAAACGTGAGAGATTCTGAGGCTGCCCATCCAGTTATGTAAGTTTACATTGAAGGTGGTAATGGTGCTACTCTGCTTGACATGTAATGGAAGTTTATTCCAGAAGTGAAGGATGCATTATGATATGATTCTATCATGCCATTGTGTTTTATTTATCTGCCGATGAAGGTTTAGTTCCTATAATGGAATATTTAATGTACCATTAGAGTACTCCTATATCGCTGTTGCAGTATTCTTTACCTTGCAAAGGATAGCCCAGTGTCCGGCCACTTTACCAAAGTCTTTAGATCTTGTATGTGCTGTGTGTCACATGTATGCTCCCTGCACAGGACGTAGGGGTTAAAGGTGATGTACGAATGCATTTACCCAGAACTACTTTGCCGCCAGTCCGAACGCCATCATCTCTTGTCGGGTTGAATGCCCTTTTGGCTGTGCTGAATACCTAGCCATCAGATAAGTGTCTCATTGAGGTCTTTTTTTTTCTTTTGTTCTTGTTCCTTTTTGGTTTCCTATAGTTCATGTCATCCAAGAAGAGAAAACATCAGTGTTGGGAGGCAGTTTCTCCATAACGATCATGACTAACAGTGTATCTTTTTTAACTGGGGGCTTCCCACTACCATAACGTCCTGTAGCATTTTGTAAAGCGTTTGTGCCCAAGATGCTTAGAAGCCGGCTGTCCTCCCTGGCCATCTGTCTAGATAACCATAGGCTGAAAATGTTAGCCCAGGGTAGCATGGGAGAATCCTAAGTCAGGGTGAGCATTAAGTAAGAAGGCCAAGAAATCTGGGCCAGATTCTCTGGCTGTCCAGCCTCCACTGTACATTTCTCTAAAAGCAGTTGATTGCTCTGTAGGCCATCCGGTGTGTACGTCAGATTCCCTTGCCATGATCCTGTCGAAGGCTGGCATGAATCCTTCCTTTCACATGTCCTCAGAGGCTTTGCAGGTGTCTGCTATGGATGTCAAGAGGGAACCATAGTTAATTACCTCAGACAGCCCTAGAGGGATTCTACAGATTCTGGTCAGGGAAGAGATTCCGGGTACTCTTAATGAATCTTGTCAAGGGTCAGAACCTCCATTGTTTGGTAGGGCTGAGGTCCCTACAAAAAAAAAAAAAAGCAGAAGACTAAGCATACATCTGTATGCCCTAAGGATCCTCAAAGGGAATAGCAGGAGTTTACTCGGGGCCTGTTTTAATGCTATAATGGTTTTGAAGCTTCCCCAAGGGGTTTTTGTCTACTACCCATTGGACTTTAGTTCCTTCTAAACGGACTAAGGAACCCAATTTTCCTCAGATGAGGAGTCAAAGTTTTGATGGGTCCTTGTCTTACTCTTCCCAGATGCCTTCGCCTTTGGCTTATGAATATTCCAGTAGTCCTAAGTGTCATTTTGAGGAATTGTCTTTTGGAGACACTGTAACTAGAATGATGGAGTACTATAAGTGGAATTCTTCTCAAGTGGCTGATTTTCCAGAAAAGATGTTATGAGCTGTGTGACACCCCTGCACTGGCACAGTAATCGAGTAGCCTCAATCCTCACCACTAGCAACAGTAGGGGACATCCACACTGGAAGATAACAAGTGGCTGATTTTCCAGCGGGGAGTCTTATTGGGGATCTGGAGCTATGCCCCCCCCTGACTAAGGTGACCAAGGATAAGGATATAAAAAGTGTACACACATGCACCTCGTTATATACAACTTAACTACTCTTATAGACTGGGAACACTACTCAAGCCCCTACACTGCCCAAACACCCCAGCTGAAAAAATTCCTGATTCATAAACTCAACCACTACACATGGAACAACTACCAAACATACTTGACTCATCAGGTACTGACCTCATCATCCATCACAACACAATGTTAATTTCACTGGTGAGATCAGATCACAGTGGTGAGAGCTGATCACCTCATCCACCCTCTACCTGAAATAAAGACCACCACCAATAAAAAGAAAGTCGGAATTCACAAGACTACGACTTCACTTCTCAACCTTCTAGGGCCCTCGGTGCCGGGCGGAAAAACCCCGTACATGCCGCTGAATTTACAAACATGCCGCTGAATCACTTTACCTGTGGCCTCTAACCAGCACCTGCAGGGCAAAATGGATGGAAATCCTAAGCCCAAACAACAAAGGTAGTCTAGGACAAAGCTGGCCCTCCAGCACAACAAAAGCCAGACAAAAACACAAGATAAAAGGAAAGGAGGTACAAAACGTTGGAAGGTAAGGTACCCTTTAAGAGCCTCTTTGAATAATAATATCCAAAAAATTTTGAGAGAAAAATAAAAAAAGACTCAAAAATTTTGAGACAAAAAAGCTTTCTAATAGACCTTCTTTAGCTATCCCTCTTTATCCCAGATATGCTCAGAACTAGTTCAAGACAGAAGCATAATGATGTGGCGCTGATGATTGCAATTGACATTGTTCTATACAACCTCCCAAACATAGAGATGATACCATCAGCCCAAACTCCCTCCCCCCAAAAACCCCAACGCCTAATACTCACCAAAATGAGTAAAAAACCCCTCACATCTCTGAAGACCCATGATGGTGTCCCCGTGCAAAACAAAAACCTGTGTGGGGAATTAAAACCATGAGCCCCCGCTGTAGCTTAATCAGAACTCACCGAGTAATTAAACCCACAGCTAGGACTGCAACTGTGGTCCCACGTATATGCAGTCACACTTCTCAGTGGCGGGCGCACTGCAACTGTGGTCCCACTCGCAGCCATGGCTCACCGAGCCTTGGACCTCAATATTAGGATAGGCAGACTTTGGATCCTACCCAGTTTGGTCATGGAGAGGCAGATCACTTTAAACTTGGTTGACTTTTTTCAACAAATACCAGCCATTCCAGACTGTTTTGGCTCCAGCAGCCTACCTCACGATCTTAAATTCGAGCATAATACCTACCCAAACAGTCAAACTCATCATGAGGGATATTAACCTATTATCATCAGCTCCCCCTCGATCTGGCTTAACGGTCAGATACCATTAGGTCACTCATTGCAGATGTCAACAAATCAGCTCAGCTATTAACCCATCCCACACATTCAGTCCAGTTCAAACTTGTTTGGCATCTGTCAAACCCTCAGTCAGGGTTGCTACGCCATGTCAGACTCTGTCACTGGCAACCGGTTTAGTAGGTAAAGTCCCGATTGGCGATATCCTTTTGGCAAGGGTCTCAGAAACGATAACCAGAAAACAGAGCTAAGTTAAAAGTTTGCACAAAGGTGCATAATAAAAACATCTGAACATCAAGGTTACCCTAGCCCATATCCAGTGGCAAATCCACTGGTGCTCAAGAAGTTGGCAGGAACTGGGGACCCAAAAGTGGTATACCAAATCCACTATCCTCATATAAAGCAGTTAAAAAACCCTACATTGCCCTTTCCAATGGGAGGTGTATGAAGGGACTGGCTGACCAAGGTTGTCAGTAGTCTGGGGGACCCACCCCATTGCTAGTCGTCGATTGAGACACCTTCCCATTCGAAGTTATCATGAAGACCATCTAGTAGCAGCAGAGAGTACCAAGTCTTCGTTCAAAATGATCAAGCGACAGATCTGTCTCCTCACACCGGACGAAAGAAACCCAGCTGAGTCCAGTCACCAAAATTGCTCAGAGAGGCCAAATCTGTCCCACTGAAGTCAAACCTAGCCTAACAAAGTTCACCCTCAAAAAACCTAAATCCATCAGAAATCTCAGGCATGAGACTAAACGCTTGCACGGTATTAACCTTTGCAGAAGTTACAGGGCTATACAGATTCCAGACCTGAAGACTCCCATAGGGTGTGAACACAAAAACTCGTATATGATTATAGAGCACTGCTGGCCTGTTAGATCCAAATCTGACCAATCCCTATCGCAGATATACTCCTCGCATTATCAAAATAACAGCACCGCTGTGGAAATAATACAGAATCATCCTCATACTAAGCAGGTGGCGGTTACAAAACCATGGATATAGGTTTGTAAGCACTGGTTCATGATAGTTTTAAGTATGAACCTATAAGTACACGCACAGTAAAGTGCAATTTCCCTTAAGAGCACACAGAGGTAATTTTTAGTCTGGGCCTGGTTTCTCCCTCTTTCTCCAGATCCCAAGTAAGACTCCCCGCTGGCACAGCTCTAGGGTTGAGATCTCAGCTGAGTGGCCAACCCCAAATCTACAGCACCCTTTCTGTCTACCCATTGCTTTATGCCTCTGCCCAAGTAAGCTCACACACACACACACACACACACACACACACACACACTCCTGGGAAAGGCTGGCACAGTTTTACTAGCTATGCCCCCTTGTGCCCAGACTATAAGGTACAGTGGATATAAAAAGTGTACACACCCCCGTTAATGCCAGGTTTTTGTGAGTTAAAAAATAAGATCACAATAAATCATTTCAAAACGTTTCCCACCTTTAATGTGACCTATAACCTGTGCAATTCAATTGAAAAACAAACCTGTTAGGGGAAAAAATATAAAAAGTAAAAAACGTACAATAAGCTGGTTGCAAAAGTGTGCACACCCTTGAACTAATACTTTGTTGAAGCACCTTTTGATTTAATTACAGCATTCACTCTTCTTGGGTACACACCTGCCATCAATTAAAGAGACTCTGATTAACCCCAAATAAAGTTCAGCTGTCCTAGTAGTATTTTCCTGACCTTAACTCAGTTGTCTGCTACAGCAAAAGCTATGGTTCGCAGAGAGCTTACAAAGCATTAACGGGATCTCATTGTTGAAAGGTATCAGTCAGGTGAAGGGTACAAAAAAATTTCCACAGCATTGGATATACCATGGAACACAGTGAAGACTGTCATCAAAAAGTGGAGAAAATATGGGACAATAGTGATGTTGCAAAGAACTGGACAGCCTTCCAAAATTGATGAAATGACAAGTTGAAAACTGGTCTGGGAGGCTGCCAAGAGATCTACAGCAATACTGAAGGAGCTACAGGAACTTCTGGCAAGTACTGGTTGCGTACTACATGTGGCAACAATCTCCTGTGTTCTCCATATGTCTGGATTGTGAGGTAGTGTTGCAAGATGGTAGCCTTTTCTTACACAGAAAAACATCTAGGTCCGGCTAAAATTTGCAAAACAATGCATCAAGTCTCCCAAAAGCATGTGGGAAAATGTGTGTGATGAAACCAAGGTTGAACTTTTTGGCCACAGTTCCAAAAGGTACGTTTGACGCAAAAACAACACTTTGCATTAGCAAAAGAACACCATCCCCACGGTGAAGCATGGTGGTGGCAGTATTATGCTTTGGGGTTGCTTTTTCACCTGGAACTGGGGCTTTAGTCAAGGTGGATTGAATTATGAACAGTTCCCTTAAACTGCTGTTTCTTTGGAAAGAGTGAGAAATTGCTTTCTGTACTTTATTTCTTCCTAATTCTGAACTGTTGTGTTGGATCTTTCCTTTTCTAAGTGGTGTCTGGTCTGCACTGTCAGTTTTATGTTTACCTTTTAGGCTAGCCACTGCACCTTTAGAGCTTGCTAGATGTCTTGTCCTGGTAGTGGCCCACTTTGGGGCTCTGGACATTTGTTTGTATAGTCTATACTTGATGACTTGCAGGTTCCTGCAGAGTCCGCTACCATGTGCTTGGAATACTTGAAGAAGGTCTTGATCTTTCTGTCCTGGGTAGGGTTCTTGTTGAACTTCTGGAAGTCTTGTTTGGCACCTTTGCAAAGACTGATTTTTCTGAGTTGCTTAATTGACTTCTGCAAAACCATGGCCTTGCTTTCTGAAGTCAAAATCATGTCTTAACATGGTGAAAATTCACCTTGACATAGAATCAGTAATAATTCTTGGACAGAATGCATCTTTGATTCTGTTTATAGTGGCTCATCTTTACTTGAGGAAAATTTTTTGCGGTGTCCAAATTGTTGGGTGCAGCACCTTCATTACAAACTGGGAACCGGTCCACAATTTCAACCAATTAAGTAATGAGAAGAACAAAGGTCTAGCTCATTACTTAATTGGTTGAAATCTCATTTTGCTGCTAGACTTTCCAGCACCTTCATTACCTGGAGTTCTAGTTGTTGGAGTTACCTTTCTTTAGACTAGTGTTTGTGGTAGAAAAAGCAGTTAAGTATCATTCCGTTCTCTCTCTGTTGCCAGTACAATCTGTACTGATAGATTTGTTTAATTTCATTTGGGCAGTGTGTCGATTTTGGAGGCAAGTGGTAGACATTTGTGGCCCAAGCATGTGTGGAAGCATACCTGGTTCACACCTTGAAAATCCTTCACCACCTTTGAACTTCTGTTTCTCCTCTGCTTATTACAGATTTATTTACAGCCATGTTGTACCTTGACATACTTTGGAGTACAAAGTCTTCTCCTCTGTATCAGCTGACACTGATAGCCTGGAGAGCTGGCATCTTCATTTTCTGAGTCTTCAGGCATCTTCTTTCCTGTCAACACAGAAAGTTGTGGCAGACAGGCTTTGTAGATCTTTGGTAGTCCCATACAAGCCAAGGCAATGCTTTTCTGGGACCTAGTCCATATGTGAGGAACACTTCAAGTAGATCTGATTGGCCTTCTTTCAAAACAGACAGTTGTTGAAATTCTGTTTCAGATATCCTTGCAGTCCTGCTTTGTTTCTTTTTCCCATGAAAGGAATGCTTGTGTGCGTGCCATTCTTTCCACCAATTCTCAAGGCAGTTCTGAAGGTTCAATAAAACATGCCAAGTTCATTGTGTTGACCTCTTTTTGGCCTAGGCAGTATTGTTTCTCCCTTTTTAATTGTATTGGCCGAGGGGGATTACCTCAGAATTCATCACAATCTAGGTCTGCTCACATAGGCTCAGGGGTGACTGATGCACCCTGATGTGAAAGAAACTTCAGTTGACAGGTTGGATGATTCTATCTTGACTCTGTTAGGCAGTTGTTGAGGATGCACAACAGGTATCAAAGGAAGCCAGAAAACCTGCTAATAGAAAATCTTACATTTCAAAAACTGATGAGGTTTTCTAGGTGGTACCTAAAGGGAAGAGGGGGTCCATTGTGGTTAATATCCCTCTGGTCTTGATATTTCGATGTGAGCTTCTTCAAGATGGCATATCGTATGCATCCTTTTAGTTGCATTTAGTGGCCTTCTCTGTATGTCGGCCTGTGGATGCCCCTCCTTCTCTTTTGGTAAAACAGTTTTTGAAGGGATTATTGCATATGAGAACCCCTTGCAAGTCAATTTCTCCTTTGTGGGATCTCTTTTTATGTTAATGAAAAAATGTCCTTGCCACCTTATGAACCAGCTGATCTCAAGTTCTTAAAGGGAAAAACTGTTTTGCTTATGGCTTTGACATCTGCAAGGCTAATTTCTGAGCTGCAGTTCTCATGGTGGAACAAGCTTACCTGATTTCCACAGGGAATAGGGTTGCAATACGCACTAGTCCTTCAGTATTGCTGAGAGTGGTTTAAGAATTTGCACTTGCCCAGTCTTTCTCCTTGGGTTTTGCCAGAACCCTAGAATTAAGGAATGAGGATAAATTGTGCTTTGGATGTGCATTGCAGCTTAGATCTTATCCTGACAGTACCTAGCCCTTTAGAAACGTCAGAAGGCTTCTTGCCATCACTGGGGCATACAAAGGCCAGCAAACCTTTGCACGTGGATTGTGGTATAGTATGTTTTTGTTACACCCACCATATCAAGATGAATCCAGGCAGGGTAAAGGCTCAATATACTGCGACCTTTTCCTCTCTTTAGTGACATTTATGAAAGGAGTGTACTCTTGATGTTACAAAGCTCAACTAGTTGGATGCGTTTCCCAGATCCATAGAGTGTGTCCTATAACTTGTTTGCATTTAAAAGCATTCCCTAAAGTCTCCCTGACCCTTTATCTGTTTAAACATTTCTGCAGTTTTTTTCTACCTAAGTAGTGTTGGTAGTGTAGCATTGTCCATATTCAGGCTTGTGTTTTGGGCCTAGTTTGTTAGTAGAGGCTGTGTGTCTGAGTACCTGTTCCAGCCCATCATAGCTTAGCCAAAGCCAGTATAGCATTTCAGTGAGAGTGAATTGTTTGTGGTCATTGGCTGACTGAGGTTGCTTGGACTATGCCTTGGAGTAAGCACCTCATTGGTTCTTTCAAGCTTTTTTTTAAAGTTGTTTCAGGTTTCAACTTTGTTACTTAAGAAGTTAACTTGTGAGTGTTTCTGCATTGGCTGAGCCAAACACATTGTCTGGGGAAAAACACTGCAAGCCTTGTTATGTATGGAAATCTCTTGATTTAATTTCCTGACTTCAGAATTTTTCACATGTAAACAGCTGTATTCATCATCTCAGGTCATCTGATAACACTAAAATTGAGTTGCAGGGACCTGTCATCCAGTGATTGCATCACTTGCTTTGCTTCCAGGATGAACTCCTGAATGTCAGGAGAGAGGGCCCTGTTTAATGTCATTACCTCAGTAGAGACTATGAAGTCCTCAAACTGAGGTAAAGTTTGCATAAAGTTCATTTAAAAATTGTCGTCATTCCAGTTTTTGTGATCATAGGAAGTTAGTAGGCTAATGGCTCTAAGCTACAGTAATGGCCTGGCATATCCCAGGAATGGGGCAAAAATATACTTATTCCAATGTGAATTCTGGCAACAGTAACAGTAATGTTATTAGTGCAGATAATCCCTCAACTAGTAACTCTGGTCAGGTTTTTTTTTTTTTTTTTTGTTTATATATATAGAGACAGAAGAGTTTCCGCCTCTGAGACAGAATGTCTGAGGAGCAAGGGTCCTCAGGGGAATAACAACTGGGATATGGCCCCAATGAACAGGAACAACCACTGGAACAGGGGAGGGATGGCGAACAGAGGGGGAAGAGGTACCAGTCATGGAACAACAGGATGTAAATGTGGCTTTAACTAACTTGTTCCATTCACTATCAAACAATTTAGGTGATGATACAGACACTTACTTCCATCTTTCCACATAGTTACCAACACTCTAGGTGACTTTAATGTATATAATTTCTCCAGCATTGAGGTCGGTCCTGAACACTGATTTGTTTGCCAAAGGATTCACCTTTGTACCTCCACAGCCTTTAGATGTTTCTAATACCCTTACAGATTTAAGAATGTATACACAAAAATTGAACTTGAATATTCTTTTTAAAATCTCTGCACCTGTTTCTTTTGTCAACCCTTTAGCCATCTCAAGTACGTATAACCCTCCACTTCATCCCATTGTACAACTTTTTGAGAACATATGTGAGTTGGATATACGTAACTCCAAGCTTTCTAACAGGAATTTTGACATGATTGAGAAAAAAGTAATGGATGAAATAAAAAATTATGACATCGGATAAAGGTGGAGGTGTAGTCTTGATGGACTATGAGGATTATAGCAAGAAAATACTTTTTATCCTAGAAGGAAAAGCCTATATAAAATAATCTATTACTGAACTGAACACCTGTTACCAACATATAAGGAATGAGCTTCAGGATTTATTCATAGAGGGTTTGATATCTATTGATGTGCTAAATTTTTTATCTGTTCCCTACCCTAAAATATCTGTCATGTTTAAGCTACCGAAATTGCATAAAAACCTGAGCCAACCACCCATGCGCCTCATTGTGGACTCGCCATCACCCACCCCCTTGCAAGATATTTAGACAGTAAATTAAATGAAAATATATTGAATGAGTCTACATATCTGCACGGATCCATGGAGCTTCTTAGAAGCTATATATAAGATATCCTTTAAGGACACTTATTTTATTTTTATAACTGTCAATATTAAAAACCTTTATTCAGTCATACCTCACACTACTGGTTTGGAGTGGTTCACAGATTTCTTATCTGAAAAAGATATTTCACATTTCCAGGTCTTAGTCTTTTCACAATTGATGGAAATTGTCCTTAAAAATAATTTTTATATTGTTCAACAAAGAAATCTACCTACAACAAGAAGGGGTGGCCATGGGGTCTGCATGTGGTGGTTTATGTGCAAATATTGTAGTTAGGCAATGGTAGAAGAAATTTCTTTTTCCTTCATGTTATTTTGAGCACATCAAGTTTTATACTAGGTTTTTGGACGATATGTTTGTTCTGTGGGATGGACCTGTTGATTATTTACAGCCTATATTGGAACTACTACAGAATTTCTAAAGTTCACCCATACCAGAGACCTTGACAAGATTCTTTTTAGACATCTTATTGGAGAAGGATTATGAAAATAAGATGTTTGTATCAAAAATCTTCAGGAAAAGCATGTACTCAAACTCATTATTGCACTTTTCCAGCATGGACCCAGTTAAACAAAAGAAAGCAATTGTTAGAGGACAGTTTGTGCGTGCAGCTCATATGGTATCTAGTACTGATGAATTTTTGGATTAATGTGACAACTTGAAAAATATGTTTCAAAAAAGAGGCTATCCTTAGAAGTTTGTCGGTGATGTAATGATTGAGGTTGTTAACAAGAGAGCGTGGGTTTTATGTACCTCTACTTGTAATATGATCGACACTAGTCCATCTACCAGCAATCATGAAACCAATACTTTTACAAGTAATAGTTATTATAAGACTTCTTTTATCACTGTATTCACCCAAGACAGTTACATCCTAAGAAACATCTTAACAAAAAATCGGTCCATTTTGAGACATGACAAGAACATCAGACCACTAATAGGACTGCAACCCATCATGGTGTATAGGAAAGGCAAGAATATAAAAAATATATTTGAGAGCAGTAACTCTCACTCTAACCACAGATTAGGTTCTATGAACCAATGTGGCAGATGTAATTATTGCAGATATATAAAAGAAGACAATATTTTTGACAACAAAGTTGAAATCGGGATCAACCAGAAATATAATCAGAGAAAGTGTTTACTGTGCTTTGTGCACCACCTGGTCTTGCTATTGCATAGACAAGACTGATAGAAAGTTAAAAAATCACATATATGAACATGTATGTAGCATAATAAAAAAAGAGACTAATTCTCTTAGCAAGTATATAATGGAGTACAATGACCATAAGTTCCAATTTTTTATTATAGATAGCATCAGTACTAATATGAGGGGTGGTGCATGGTCACTATTACTTGAGAAAAGAGAACTATATTGGCAATTACGTTTGAATGCTGGGAACTGGCCAGGCCTGAAGAAGCATAATGTCCTTCAAGGATGCATCTGCAGTCCTTGCATATGGGTTGTCCTGCCTCAGGCAGCCCTTCGGTCGGCCGCATTCCCAAGTCTGGGTCCGGCGTCGGCTGATGTTGCCCATTTCCCCGCCGTCAGAGCTCCTGGGGTATAAAAGCGTCAGCCGACGCCATCTTCCTCAGTCTTTCTTGCCGCGAGGTGCCCGAAGCAGAAGCAGTTTGCAAGTGCCGGTCGGCCAGCTCCTGTGATTTCAGCTACCGAAGTCTTCAAAAAAGCTAAGTACCCCGTTGGGGACTCTTTCTTGCCTCAGCCGATGTCAGATCAAACGGCTAAAGTTAATAATTGTTTATCTTGTGGGAAACAAATACCTCATAAGGATTTCCACTCTTAACTGCTTACACTGCCTAGGCCCAGACCACGACGTCTCGGCCTGTTCAGCCTGTGCTTCCTTCAATAAACGCACTCTTAGGCGTCGGGCAGAGTTTGCAGAGGAATGTTTTTGGGAAAATTTCTGTTATATCATGCCGTCGGAGCTTCCGACAGCTCATTTACCCAAAAAACGAAAGGATAAGGACAGACACACACGGTCCGCGGTTTCGACCAACTCCACGCCTAGGCCTACCGTGAGTGTCTCTGTCTCTACCGAAGCCGAATCTCTACCGCTTCCGACCGACTACACCCCACAACCGGTAACTTAGGTACCGGAGGCCATCACTGGGTCAGTCATAGAATTTCCGTCTGAAACCGGTGCTCAGGAAATATCCGACACCATTTCTGTTGATAAAACTACTCCAGCATGTGGGGCAGCCAGGCCTCCTGTATCTATGTCCATTAAGGCCTTTACACGGGCTAAAGCTGCTAAACAGCCAAAATCTCTCCCTCCCAAGGCTATTCCTCAGGGATCCACTACCGGTTCACAAATTTTAAGTTTGGCTGAAGACCTTATTTCCTTAATCAGGGGCTCTCAGCCACATCCAGACAGGGGCTCTCAACCTCCTCCAGGCAAAAGACCCAGGGTTGAGCAGACAGATCCCCAGTCTTCTGATGAGGCATCGGATGACTCTGCCCTTTCAGACTACCAGGAGGAGGCCCTTCCGGCCTACGAGGATTCTGATGCAGAGGAATCTATTCCCTCGGCCTCCCCCCCCTGAAGAGTTGTTTTCCTTTGGGGAGACCCTTCACTCCATGAGAGAGCATTTCAAATGGCAAGGCCAGGAATTCTCTGATTCCAGGAAGAGGCTAAGGACTTTTTTACATTTACCTCAGCGTAGACCTTTGGCTATTCCTCCTGTTTTAAATGTTATAGAAGATGTGTACTCTGAGTCTAGTATCTCCCCTGACTCCCTTCCTCCGGCTCCTGTCAAACCTGACAGGTACTACAGGGTCCCGGACTCACATCTATACCTTTACAAGGGCCACTCTGCTGACCCAGAAACTATTTCCCAGGGCCCTAAAGGGGTTACAACCACCACTGCCAAGAATCCACTTCCTTCTGAAAGGGAATCCAGGGCTTTAGATAGATGGGGTAAAAAAGTGTATACTTCTTCCACTCTTTCTATGAGAGCATTAAATTGTCAATTCCATATGATACAGTATCAAGAGTATCTGTTAGATGAATTGCATAAAAAACTATCCTCGCCTGAACCCCTAGACTGCAAGGCGCTTCAGGATCTGGTGCATAACTCTCAGCAGGTTAGCAGCCATTTCTTACAGTGTGGTTATGATGCATTGGAAGCTTCATGTAGGTCAGCAATGACAGGTGCAGTCATACGTAGACATGCTTGGCTGAAGGAACAAACACTGCCAGATCATGTTAAAGCAAAGCTTCTGGATGCACCACTGGAAAAACAAACGTTATTTGGTTCCACGGCTCAAGAGGTCTTAAAGAAATTTGAGGAAAAGGCAAAATCAGTTCAAACAGTCAAAGATTTTCTCCAGGTCCAACCACCAAGATTCAGCAGAAATTGGCCTTCTAAGAATTGGTCCTTTCCAGACACAGACAGATTTCAAAGAGGCAAAAACAGGCGTGCCAGAGGTAGAGGGCAAGCTCGAGGCTCCTACAGAGGATGTCAATGGCAGCCTCCTAACCAGAGAGGTAGTGCAGGACCTACAACTTTACTGCACAAGGACAAACTCAATGACTTGACTTTGACTCCGCCAACCAGGGCTCAATTGGAAGCACCTTTGGGCGGAAAGCTATCTTTATTCTCAGAAAATTGGCACAGTATTACAAAGGACAAATGGATACTGCAAATAATAGACAAAGGATACAGATTCCATTTTCATACATTACCAAAAAGACAAGGCATGCCAAACCTGCCACCAAATCAAAGGGCAGAGGCTTTCAAGCAAATTTCCAAACTGCTACAAATGAAGGCAATAGAAAAGGTTCCTTACACAGAACAAGGCCAAGGATTTTATTCCAGACTATTCCTTGTTCCAAGAAAAGAAAAGCAATGGAGGCCTATTCTGGACTTGTCCGCACTGAATACTGATCTCATCGTGCCAAAATTCAAAATGCTGACCTTACAGCAACTCCTTCCCATGCTGGGCAAGGGGTCCTGGCTGGTAACTCTAGACCTCAAGGAGGCATACCTGCATGTCCCTATCAGACAAAGTTGCAGAAGACACCTCAGATTTCTTGCAGGTTCAGAGCATTATCAATTCTCAGCATTGCCCTTTGGCTTATCTACTGCGCCCAGAGTATGCACGAAATGTCTGGCATCAGTAATTGCACATTGCAGACTTCAGGGGATTCAAATATACCCATACCTGGACGACTGCCTTATACAAGCGGACAGCCAACAAACATTGGTAAAACACTTGAACTATGCCATCCGCCTACTACAGGCCTTGGGATACACAGTCAACATTCAGAAATCAAGACTTGTTCCATCCCAACGAATAACTTTTCTGGGTGCAAAGCTGGATACAAACACCCAAATGGCTTTTCTCACAGAAGAAAAACAAGAACAATTACCGGATTATTTCATAAATCTGACAACACAAACCCAGCTGACTGCAAGGAAAATCCTGCAGGCCCTGGGTTTCATTGCATCTTGCATTCTTCTGGTTCCACAAGCAAGGCTGCATATGAGGAAACTACAATGGTACCTAAGGAGTCTATGGTCTCAACACAGTCACAGCCTAGAAGCTTTCACAGCCTAGAAGCTTTGATCCCCCTCATTCCATGCCTTCAAAAGGAATTTCTGTGGTGGGCACAAGCAAGTCAGTCAAACATGGGTCTGCCTTTCAGCAAGCCTCATATCAGCCAAACCATTACAACGGACCCCTCAGACCATGGATGGGGAGCGCACATGAAGGGCAGATGTATTCAAGGGCAATGGACACAAAAGGAATTGCGCCTGCACATCAACCAAAAGGAAATGCTGGCGGTGATACATTCAATCGAGGCCTTCGAACATTTCCTGCATCAAGGTCACCTGCTAATAAAGACGGACAATACCACAGTTATGTGGTACATAAACAAGCAAGGAGGTACCCATTCCTACCCTCTTTGCAGGCTGGCAATGAATCTTTGGGAACTTTCCCTAAAACTCAATATAGAGCTGCATTCACAGGTTCGAAATCTTTTCCATTTTGCTGAATATACCTTTCTTGTGGAAGGCCGCCGAGCTTCCATGATTATATCCTTTACCCTCTTGGATAGTTTATCCTGGCGAGGAGTCAAAGTATTTTCCAGGCTGTCAGCTGCAAGGTTTTTAGGCTGGAGTGCAGAGTTTTGTAATTGTGCTGTGTCAGAAGAAAGGACTGCAGATGCATACCTATCGGACATCTACATTTATGGTAGGTACAAAACTGTACTTTTCCATTAGCCCCATTTTAAAACTATAGGCATTAGAAATATAAAATCTATTTCTTCATTATATATTTTAAATGTTTTAAATATTTTTAACATTTTGTTTATAATGATGTTAATGTGTGATTGATATTTATTTCTCAACATTTTAACTATACTTCTTAATTGCACAGATTTTTATTGTTTTTATATATATATTTAAATATATTTATTATACACTGTCAATTTATTACCAGTGTTTATACAGTGATTCATAGGGTGGTGTGTTCTATGAAATATTTTACAGTTTGTATATGTTTTCTGCTTTTTAGGTTAGTGACTTCAAATATTGTGTTTTTAATGACATAATTTAATTAGTTTAAAACTGGGTGGAACTTCCTGTTGAAACTGTATAAAAAGGAAGTATCTGTGTGTGTTAAACTATCTGATGAAGTCTAGATCCTTCTGGACGAAACCCCTCATTCCTGGATTTTTATGTTCTGAAGTTAATAAAGTGGATTCTGCAGTCTACAACTGTCGTGATTTGCAGCCTGCATTACTTGGAGTGGGTTCAATCCAACTACTACTTCTGGCTTTTGTGTTAATCTATCACAAGGACTTTTTACTATCCTGACAGTCAGTGTGTCTTGCAGGCAGATTTTCTTTGTGTGTTTTTTCTGCTTTGCATATCTACAGCGAACTCTCTTGTGATTGCCAGCATGAACTTCTTTACTGTTTCTGCATTAGCATAAGGTTTCTTCAAAATTTTTGGACAGTAGTGAAAAAACAGGAGTGGTGCTTATGCAGCCTCCTGCTGATCAGTAGTTGATTGGTAGCACATCGTTGTTCCCACATCAGGCTCTGAAATTTGTGAGGGGGGATGTTAGAACTCCTCGAAAAAGTCAGTTTTGGGTTGAGCAGTCTTGCCTTTTCAAGTTGTATTCCTTAATGAATTGGTAGTTAGTCACCCTGGATGAGTGTATTCATTCTGGTTGGATGCGACTCCAGCTTGTACAGGTAGGTGGTGGTGTTGGCAGGAGACCTAGAAGAGGTTCTCTGTTTTGGAAATTATATGGTAATTGGACTTAATTCAATAAAGATTTTGTTTTTGTTAAAAAGAATATCACTTATTCTCTTACATCTCATTCCTCCTCCAAAACATTATTTTGTATGTATTGTTCCTTAATTAAACCAATTTACTCACCCAGCATTTCTGACAGACGTTTGCAGGGAGTTTTTAAAGTCTGCATGCACCACCTCCAAAAATTTGTTTTCGAACACCTATTTTTTTCTCCATCACAACTCCAACATTTGGACTCTACCTGAGGATAATTCTTTGACGTCTGCTTGGGGTATAAAAATACCTATGCAAACACTTCCAGACAAAAATCCTAAGTCTTCTGGACTTGTTGCATATTTGGGAGCCATTCACATATAATCCTATTGTTTATTTATGAATTGCTTATCTGGTCCTTCTAACCTTGTCCAATTCCTATAGTTATTATGCAGTAATGTATATGCCTTACTAAGGATCCCTTTTTTAGTAGCAGCTTCTCTTCTAGATTAATCTAAAAACTCTACCAGTGTTGGTCTTTCACTTAGGATCCCCTGTTCCTTTCTCTTTGTCTATACTCTGATATCAGTCCTTGATAACGAAGGCAGTCACTAGCCTGCAGTCCAAATGTATTACTGGCCACTTCACATTCTGTTACATTTCCCCATCTTATTATTTCCCCCCAGTACCTTGGTTCCTTTGCCAGTTTTCTCTATAAAATTTGGACTCCCTCTTGCCAGTTCTCTGTAGCCCTAATTGCAGTCATCCCCTGTCACAGAATGTCCTTTCTACATTCCTGTGTTGCCTTAGTTTTTAGAATACTTTCTGCTACTTTGAGTATGGCTACTACTATTCTGTCTAATCCATCTGCATCTGAAATCCTAGTCTCTCCTTATTTCTAGACCCCCCCCCCTTGGTTCATCATCATCCCTTTCCAGTTTGAATTATAGCTTTCTGCTTCTGCTGTTTATGGGAGCCTTAACTGGGTAGCTCTGAAATATTCCTTCAAATCAGGTAATCCCAAACATGTTGATCTATTGGATGGATCAACTTAATCCACTTGACTCTTGCCTCTTCCCCTCCCAGAAAAAAATCATCTCTTTATTAATTGCTCCGTACAACTTCTCCTGTGGTTGATAAAAAAAAATATGCCTGACATGTGTATACAACTAAAGGGATTAAAAAAATTTTCACTGTTTGTTTTGCTGTCCATACCCATAAAAAGAAGCTTCCAGTTTCAGTTTTTTTTAAAATCTCGCCACACGCATCCTTAGCTGCCATAACAGAATCTTTTTAACCATATCCCCAAGTACGATATTTTATCATGTCCCAAAAATATATAGGTATTGCTGTTGCCAGTTTGTGTGTGTACATAGTTTATAGCTATAGCCTTTGTTTTATCATCTTTGATTTTTACATCCAGAAAAAAAATGGGAACTTCTCTCAGAATATTCCACAACACTAAAATATCCCTTTCTGCTTCCATCAGGTACAAAATAAATATCATCTACAAGTGATGCCAACTTTTCTTGAACATCGTATTAGATATATCCGTGAATTAAATTTGAGTCCCTTATTTTCTTTACCAGTGATTCTAAATGGTCCGGTAACAAAGGGGTAAGAGAACAACCCTGCTTGTTCAGGCACAACGTATCAGAGAAAAACCCACTCACTGTTATTTTATTTTATTTCCAGTTTGTTTGCCAGGATGATCTATTGGACCTGGAGGGGCCCGTTTTCAATGGAGTTCTGGGGAGAAAAGCTCCAAGTTACATTATACATGAAAAAAAAAAATAGTAAAAACATAATGGATATAAGTTATTACAAAATATAGAAGTAATCGTATTAATAAAACAGTACAGGTGTTAGGTGCAAAACATTCAATAATATTTACCAATATTGGAACTAACAAATGCTAAATAAAAATCAGTAAAGATTAATAGTATTTGCAAATATTGGAACCAACAAATGCTAAATAAAAATCAGAGCAAGGGAGGAAGATTACAAATCTTTTTGCCCTTAGTTGGATTGAGTTGCTAAGAGAGTTTATGTAGGGTTGGAGCAGGAGCATTGCCACTGGGAAGTTAGAGGTGTGAGTGGAGTAAAGTTTTAAAGGAAGAGGGGCTTCTAGTAGTGTGGATATGAGGTGGGAGTGAGTTCCGGAGTCGAGTGAGAGGGGAGGACAGTAGCTGTTTATCAGGTGGGCGGGCAGGTTTGTGCAGTTTGATCATATTTTAGGTGTTAGATTGTAGGAGTCTATTTGGTAGATGTATAGTAAAGGTAGAGGTGAGGGAAGGACAGGGGGGAGGGACTGAAGCTGAGTTTGTAAGCTTGAGTAAGTTGAATATAGGTGAGCTTATGAAGGGCAATAAAGTGATGCATAGAGGATCTTTGACCAGTAGCGAATTTTTTAATTTTTTTATAACAAGAGGAGAGTTTTGTCTTAAGGGAGGATTGCAGGTTGGTCAGGAGTGGGGCACCATATAGGAGGGATGGGATGAGGTATGTGGTTGAGAGAACTTGGTAGAGGGAGAGATGTAGCGAATGTGGCGATAAAGCATGCCTAGTTTCTGGTGTGTTTTTTAATGTTTCCTTGTAGGTGACTATCAAACTTAAGCTGGTCATCAGTAAGGACTCCTAGTAGTTTTGAGTTGGATACTATTTCAAGAGGTGTATTGCTCTGACTGGTGATAGAGAATGATTTTTTGTCTATAGTGGTGGTTTTAGAAGGGGTGAATATCATAAGTTTAGTTTTGGATGCATTGAGTGCCAGGTGGTTGTCTAACATCCATTGTTCAGTGGAGGAGAAGGCTTCTTGGGTTAATTTTAATAATGAGGGGATGGAGGTGGTGGAGCAGATAATTGTTGAGTCCTCGGCAAGCCAGTTGATAGAAGAGAGGGATAGATTTAGTTTAGAGAGTTTTGTTAGGAGAAGATTGTGAACGATGGTATTGAATGCCTTAGAGAGGTTGAGAAGGAGGGTAGATACAATACAGCCAGAGTTGTGAGCCTTGTTAACTGTTTCTAAGAAGGAGAGGAGAGCAGTGATAGTGTTGTGGCCAGGCCTAAATCCATGTTGTGTGGGAGTTAGGTGGTTGGTTATGAGAGAAAGTAAAAGTTGTAGGTGGATACATTTTTCGAGAAGTTTAGAGATGGGGGATAAGATGGCGATAGGACAAAAGTTAGTGACATTATTATTGTTGCCCCCTTTGTGAAGGGGGATAATACAGACCTTTTCCACAATTGGGGGAACATAACTTTCTTTGATAGACCGATTTATTAAAATGCATATGGGGAAGGCAATGGCTTCTGCAGCTATCTTTAGAAAGTAGGAGGGAATTTGATCGGGGGCATTAGAGCATGGTTTCAGGTTCTGAAGAAGTTTTTTTTTAGTATATATAGGGATGGAGTAATAGAGAAGGGAGGAGGTTGGGAGCTGGAATTGCTAGGGATAGAAGATCTAGGGGAGAGTGGAGGTGGAGGAGTAGGGTTTTTAAAGAAGGATGATGTTAGTTTGGTAATGGAATCAATGAAAGAATTAAATTGGGTGGATAAATCTGTGTCAGAAGCATTTGGATCAGGGCAGGGGTTTTCTTTTTTTGTCTCAAAGTGTTTTGTATTAATTTAGGTAAGGATATGTTTGTGGTAACATTTCCAGGCTTTGTCTCTAATATGCATGGTGGCTAAGGTGTCTTTAGTTATCCATGGGACAGAGTTACTTTTTATTCATTTTTATTTTTAGGGGGCAAAGGAGTTCAATAGGTTTAAGAAAGTTGTATTGAAGTATATGACCACATCTTCTAGGGAAAGGGTTTTTAGTGGGTTCCAGTTTATATGTTTTAGTGAGTCGGTGAAGGTGTTGGGGTTGAAATTTTTTAGGGAGTGTGTATAAGATAAATGTTGTGGGATAGTTGTATGGTGGAGGGATGGCGATGAGTGAAAGTAGTCACTGAGTGGGTCGGGAAGGGTACCACTATCTCTGAGATGTAATGAGGGTGGGAGACGAGAATCCAGTCCAGGGTGCTTCCAGAGGGATAGTCCTTGGAAGGTCTGGTTGTGGAATTGATGAGCTGGGAGAAATTGTAGAGGTTTATATTTAGGGAGTTTGTGGGAGATTCAGTGGTGGTTCAGTTAATGTTTATGTCACCTAGGATTATAGTCTCATTGGTGATGTTGATGGAAAACCAGGAGAGAATGTCTTCAAGGATTGGGATATTATCACCAGGGGGAATATATAGGGTGACTATACATATTTTTGTGTTTGTTTACCTGAAATATGGCAGGAGTAAGTTCTGCATTTGCAAATTTGGGGATGGCCTTGGTATAGGGAGTAACAGAAAGGGAGGATAGGTAGAGAGAGCGATGCCACCACTTTTTTTGTGTATTCTATCATTTCTAATGATTCGGTAGTTGGGAGGTTTTAATTCAGCGTCTTTTATATGGGGTTTCAACCAGGTTTCAGAGATAGCAAGGATATCAGGCTGATTGTGGAGAAGCTAGGCATGAAGGTTAGGGATTTTGTTGCATACACCTTGGGCATTTAGTGCTGAGAAAAGGAGAAATTTCCAAGGTGAGTGGGGAGCATGAAATAAAGGTTGAAGAGTGTTTGTGTTGGAAGAGGAGTGGACAAGTATGGAAAGAGGGGGAATGAGTGGCATTTAAAGGTCTGGCGAGATGGTTTAGGTAGGATAGGGTGAGAAAAAAGTATTTGGACTATTAAAAGAGGTATATTTTGTGAACATAGTGTTTGTTAGGAGAAAAGCTAGTGTCAGTATAGTGTTGGTATAGCCCATCCCCCTCCCAATCAAATATGGTTAGATTGTATAGGATGGGAAGGGTGGGAAAGATTAGTAGGGTTGGGGTAGAGGAGGGATAATTATGGGTGGGGATGGAAAGAATGTATTTGGCGATGGAATTGGTGGGTGTGGTTTTGTGTGTATAAATAGAGGTACCGGGGTGGAAACAAGTCTGCAAAGAACGATCAGTAAGGTGGAGGACAGGCTCAAAGGTAAGGAGACAGTGTTAAGGCTACTAGTTCACTAGGTATGGAGGTAGAGAGAAGCAGGGAATGCTCAGTGGTTTGAAGCCGAAGCTAGGCTCTCAGCAGTGGGTGGATGCTGCCACCTAGTGGCCACACTGAGTAGCTGTACTGATGAGCCACAAGCAGGTGAAGTAACGGGAAGGGGCTTAAAGAGTAAAAGGGATAGTAAGTCCGTGGTAGGCTGCTAGCGAATGCACGCGGGATTAATATACAATAGTAGCATATAGAAATGTCACAATAGGATACATACATTATGTTAAATTCTTGAGGGAAGGCCAAGTAGCCGGAGAAGTTACATTAAGCACTGCAGGATTCCCTTGGGTAACACTTTTCCTGGCTGGAGACCAGGGTTCCGTATTATTCAGTAGTAGACACTTGGAATGATTTAGACACAGCAAAGGCAAACTGTAGAGATAGGAAGGAATAACTGTTATTAGCAGGGTAACAATATTTTAGCAACTAGAAAGGGAAAGGCGGTCTTAGATGGGGTATTACTAATTGAATGGAGGTAGAAAGCTTGGGGTATGTGTTAAGTAAGTAACTGGGACACTAGGGCCTAGGTGGACTATGTGGGGGGGGGTAGCAACACTAAATAGTCATGTATGTAAAGCGCAGGTACAGTATAATGCTACAGCAAGTAGGAAAAAGGGAGAAAACAAAACTGTTCTATAAACCATAAAAACATTTCAAAATATGTAACAGTACTACATGGAAAACGCAGTTTTGAAGCCCGTAAATTACATTTCTGTAAGTGCAGCACCTCAGGAACAAGCAATAAAGTGTTACAAATGTATCACAAGATTGTAACAGAGTTTCGGCAGTAAGAAACTATAAATATATCAGCAGTAGAAAAGTTACAACTGAAATACAATGCATCAGCAGTTTAAAAAATTGAAGGCAATACATAGAGTTTAAACAGGAAAGAGCAGTAGTGTGCTAAGTTGCTCTATGTTTAAAGTTTACACAGGGAAGCACAACACTCGAGCGAGCTGTTAGTGTGCTGCGAGTATTGCAGCTATTGAGGACAATCTTAGAATGTCTTTAAGTTACAGTACAGTAAGGCACAACACTCGAGTGAGCTATTGGCGTGTTGATACAGAACAGTAAGGCAGAACACTCGAGCGAATTTATATGCGTGCTATTATCGTTCTATGCACAACGGCACTAGAAATATCCAATGTATGCTAGGGCACTTTGATTATTTGCCTCCAATCCCTAATATATCCTTCTAATTAACCTTATTATTTTGTCATAAAATGCAAATACTTCCATTGCTCTACTAAAAAAAAAAATTTCTACTTTGTAGAATGCTTTTCTGTATCAAGACCCAGAAGTAACAATGGTATTTTCTTGTATTTTGCTTCCCTCTGGTGCATCATTGTTGTTTAATGTTGTCAAATGTTTACTTCCCGTATGCAAAACCACATTGGGCCATATCTATCAATTTTGGTATCACCTTTGCCATTCTTTTAGCTATTATAGACATAAACACTTTATAATCTTGGTTTAGAATTGAGATGGGCCTATATGAAGCTGAATCAGATAGGTCTTTACCATCTTCAGGTATTACAGCCACCATAGCTTCTTTTCAGGATGTTGGTACTTCACTCCTGAAATACTGTTAAACAAAGCCTTCCAGGTTTTTCACATCCCTCCTAACTTCCAAACTTCCATCAGAATATCCTCTTTTTCTGGAGACTTTCCTGTAGATTGGTTATATATTATCATTTTCATCTCGTGTTGCCCTGTCTTATCAGTTAGTTGTTGAGCTTTATCTTCCTCAACTTTGTCATATTTAAGTCTTCCAAAAATATTTCCAGTTATGCTTTTTCTTGACTTCCTTGCCTATTTGCTTTATTCAAATTTTCATAAAATTTCCGAAATATCTCTTAATAACTTTACGGGATCTCTGGTATTTTTTTTGTACCCTCCCTAACCTATTAACTTAATACAAACACACATTATGTACATCTTCAGATAATGAAGTTTAACCCTTCCAAAAGAAATATTTGTGCTTTGTAGACCGCTGCTAACACAAGCCGTAGTTCACCTGAAATTGACGTTATCCGTGCTAAGATGCATGTTGTCTATGTTCCTCCTTATACTAATTGGTGTATTTTTTATATCTGTTCTCCCTCCCCATATGTGAGAACTACTTGCATAGTTTCAGAAATCATTAACTATTAGCCATGAAGAAACCAGTGTTTTGTCTTTTATTGCCCTTGCCGCCATTTAAAAGTAAGAGAAGAAAGATTAAGTGAAGTCCTCTGTTCCATCCTGAAAGAGAAGCTGAAACATTTATTGCTAAAGGAAAACTTTTCATTATTTTCACTGTTCATATATTTAACTGTTTCTGCTTAAAATTTGGTTAAGCTTATGCCTAGGATTACCTCTGCAGTAGTAAGTGCAAACATCAGCTCTGCATATTATGATTTCTGTACTTTTACACCCACCTCAACAAATACAGATTACAACCTTTTAGTTTAAACATGCTTTTGCTTAGTTTTTCTTCTCTTTTTTTTTTTACTGTAGTGCATACATTTCTTAATACCAAAAAAGAGGAGAGAGAAGAGGAAGGAAAAAGGCACATGTTACATATAAGAACTATTTTTGACTGTAAAATGTGCTATTGATATTGACCAGTTTCATAGAATACTTTTTGAGACAAAAATTGTTTTACTTGCAGTTACCTTTTCCCTTTCTCCTCTCCTCAGAGGCCTTCCAAGCATTGCTGGCAGGTTTGACAAAGTCAAGAAAAGTCTCTTTCCAGTTATTGTTATATAGCCAGGTTTCACAAATGTGATTGATGCTTTGCAGTTTCACACTTATTCACTAATTTCCATGTTGCTGGCCTTCTTCCTGTTCATCTCCATCTCTCAACTCCAGATTCCTGTTCAGTTCTGCAGTGCTCCTGATTTTCCTGGTCAACTCATGTGCTCTATTCAGATTCTCAAGCATTTTCCTTTAGAACAGTGGCAAAGGTTTCCCTGGCAAAGTCTGTCCATGTGCTTTATTATCAGAAGAACGAAAAACAGAGTCCCCTGTTTGATGGCTCATTTTTTTGCTGGACGAACTTTTGCATTTCCTCCTTAGCTTGTTTTATATCAAGAGTGACTGAACCTCCAGGAAGACATTCTGAAGATGGATACAGCAGCTTGAATCTCATACTTGCTTCTGACCTTTTCCTGATTACTGAAATGTATTGTTTCTCTTCTACTTGGTGAACAGTGAATAATAGTTTTCCACAAACTGTATTGTCTCCAGCGTTTTATACTTTTGCCACAATTTTGTCAGGATTGACTCTTTTGCTGGTATGCTTGCATATTTACTAATAAAGACCGTAGCTGCTTTCTCATGGCCATATTTAGAGTATACACATGACATGCCCTTTCAATTAGCAGTTCCTGCTGTGGAGTACCAGTTCAGTTGTGCTTATTTGTGGCTTCATAAAATCGGTAGTCTGTTCCTACTAGTTTCTCTGACATAGCAGAAAATCTCGTATTTTCCCTGTCCTCTAATTCTACCACTTTTTTTTTTTTTAACATCTCTGCTTAAGCAGTGTCATTACTCAGCCAGCCTTTTCATTTCAACCTCTGATTTTTTGCAGTCTTATTAGCTCTTCTGAATATGTTTAAAGCTTCTTCGTTTTTTTCCAGATTTTTATTATTTGAGTCAATATACGTCTTCAGTGTTTTGTTTATTTTATTTAACTGTGAGTACATTTGACATATTTCTTCCTCTAGATTACTGGAAGCCATGTCTTGCACCAGAGCTGGAGCTTGAACTGCTTTTTGCTGAACAGCTCCAAGATTCCTCGCAACCAGTGTTTTCTCCAACTTCTCTAGATTATTTTCTTTCGAGCTCTCTTAGTTTCTTCTTCCCTGGCATCCAGGCAGTGTACTTACTTGCCAGTAACTGAATTTTACTCAAACTGGCAATATCTCTGGCTACAGTTTCAGTTTCTGTTTTCATACAGGGAGAGCAGAAGTCAAGCTGATCATTGTGCAGCCATCTTGGAAGCTCCTTGTATGCTTATTGTTATTCTTAAGGATTTGCATCCAAAATTTCACTCTGTCCTTATTTCTTGACCACCCCCTCCAGGTTGTATCATTATCCTTTTCCACTTTGTATTCTAACTTTCTGCTCGAGCAATGTATAGGAGCTGTAACTGTGTAGCTTTGAAATATCCCTTCAAATCTGATAATCCCAAACTACTTTGTTCTTTTGGAAGGATCAGGTTATCTCACTTGACTCTTGCCCTGCTCCCCTCCCAGATAAAATCCTTCAACTCTTTATTAATTGCTGTCCACAACTAGCAACCATGAAAGTGTTCATCCTTCAAACTACAGAAGTCCATGATTGAAATGGATAGCTTTTGCATTCTTAAAGAAAGTGATTATTTGGGGCATTATTTTAACAGTAGTGATCATAGTTGAGCTTAACTAGTAACTAGAGATTAGGTGAAAGCATTGTAACTGCAAAGTACGCCAAGCATATGAACAGTGTGCATGCCTGGCTCTGTGACACAGGGAATAGAGCCCAGACCGAGACCCAGGTGTCCATCATTTGATTAGCATCATTTGATTAGCCACCCTAGCAGTGGAGGAGCCATGCAGGTTGGGAGAGGTGTGGAGGAGAGCAAGCCGTCAGTGAGCACATAAGGAAGTGTGATTCTGTAATGAAGCCATTGAAAATCCTCCAGTCAATCCTGATAGCTGCCTGAATGACCTTTTCTCTGATGCTAAAGAATGAATGAGCCAGGAGGGGTCTGATGTTTGACGGGCAGCAAGGGCAAAGAGCAGTAAAAAAAAATGTAAACAGTATGGTGTTTCTGATGTAAAATGAAAGGAACATATTGTAGGTAACAGAATGATTCACTTTATCATAGCATTTAGAAGTAAAGTTTTTTTAAAGTATTTGATTATCCATAGAAGAATTATTCTTTGGATAAATGCACAAATGTTATTCAGTGAAAACTTCTTTTAGCAAATGCGTTTATTTATTTTATTTTTTAAACAGGGGGAACCAGGGAACCCCCCCCCAACATGTATATATGTATATACAAGCTGCACACTTGCGCAACACTGGAAAAAATGCAACAGCTCTCTTCAGCAATTCAGTGCTCGCACTACTTTACATCGAGAAGTAATCCTACAACTGTCATATTTTGTTTTTAAGTGGTTATGTGCAAATAATTTTGCCTAGTATTAAAAATGTTACCGCTGTAGGTGGATTGGGCACTCTAAATTGGCCCTAGGCATGAGTGTGTGCATGTGCGCCTTCTGTGAAAGGTTGGGCGCCGGGCTGGCAACTCAACACCGTAATACTCCACTGCCAATCATGAGCGGACAGTTTGTCTGCTGTGGCGACCCCTAACCAGGAAAAAGCTGAAAGAAGAAGATTCAAAAAGTTACAATGAAGCAGATAGCACTTCTTGCTTTCAGTGACTCCTTTATAATAAAAGGAATTATTTAGCATTATTGCAACAGAATTTTTATTTATAAAACTACAAAAACTATGCAGAAATGAAGCCTGAATGCCTGCCAGTATGCTCTCAATTAGTACACCAGTCTGGACTTGATGTCGTTGAGAAGGAGGCCTTATTACTAAGTAATAAGTTTTCTGCCAAAAATAATTTTAATAGTTTTGACAAAAAAATACTTTACAGTTCAACTAATCTTTCTGACCATTCACAGAAAGAATAGCTTCTTTCAGCTTTGTACAATAAAGATATCATCAAAGTGTTCCAAACTTCCCTGTCAAGAGAGTGTGCCAGGATGCATTCAGCCTTCATTTCCATGTATGCACAGGACTTTTAAAAGTTAATGTGAGTTACAGGATAATTAAGGAAAGTTTTATTATAAGTGAGTGAATGCAAGCGTGTTGATGTTCTTTCAAGGTCAGGGATAGAGTTTTTGGAATAGAAACTAAGGGTTTATAGACCTTAGTGTATATAAGGCATCTTTCAGTTAAATAGAATGGGATATATTTTTAATTGAGGACCCAGTGCTGCCATAGGGTAGCAAGAGTTCAGCATAAACTTAATTCTTTTATGTTTAGTTTCATAGATCATCTTTAATAAAACATTTAAGGAATTTGAAAGTTACACTAATGAATAAAAAAGTATACTACTTTTACTCTAGTTCTGCAGAAACAAAAACTGAAGGCATGCTTTTGAAAGGCAGTATTTAGTACAGTTTTGAGGAGAGGTGTCATTTTATATTGGCTCATTCAGTGAGCATGGAAAGGCTTTGATTAAGGGTGTTAAAGCATCTCCAATAATTGCCATGCACGGTTGTACAAGCAGTAGATTTTGTGTGGCTTTGGCCATGCCTTGCAGAATTTTTAAATTTTCTCCCAAACTTTCAGTAAAAAATTAGCAAAGATAGTTGCATAGGGTGTAGCGCTAATTACAAAAATGTGTCGTCTTTGAATTCTGAATGAAACAGATGTGTAGTAAAATGTAATTGGAGGTGGCCTTTCTAGCAGCATCTCAAGTGAATCTGTTTACTTGACATGCAGTTGTGTTGTCAAACTGGATAAAAGATCTACTGTGTGAGCTAGTCTGCTAAGATGTTTTCATATTTCCTTTGCAGCAGCATATGATGGGTTATGATGCCTCTCGACTGTCCAGATTTTTGTCTCATATTTTTGGTTTGTTCCTCATAGAATTTGTGGTTTTCTGGTAGATAGATGAGGATTGATGTCACTAAATAATAACATTTGAATTTCAGACTTCATATCCTGTAGAAGATGCATGGTTGCTTGCTTTTTACAGCAACCAGATTTCTAGCTGATAATACACAAATACCAAACATTCATATGCCGTTCACTTGGCAACAAAATTATTTCACGTTATTGTGTCAATTTCAAAGTGTATAACTATTTAAAAGTCCCCCGATTTTTACGCTGTCCTACCGTTATTTTATGTTTTCACCAGATTTCTTGGGAGTATGAAGTTTACATGAATGTCTGTCATAGTCAATTCCCATAGTTTCCCTTCAGTTACGGCAGAAAGGTTAATGTAAAAGGTAAAATTAAAACGAAAATCACTTGTACCAGTATAAAGGAAAACAAAAACGCAAGGAATACTGGCCTAACAGTATGAAGCAGATACCACCAAAAGCAAAAATAAAAACTTTAAATTGAGTATACAAGTCTTTATTTCAATGCTTTCGTCACTAGGACTTCTTCAGAACAAATGAATACCACAGTAAAAAACATATCTTTCTTATACTCTTCACGTAAAAATTATTCACACATTTATCAATTATTCAATTAACAGTAAATTTATTTGAACATAACCTTTGTCTCTTAAAAATATTTAATGTTGACACTTTCGTTTAAGCCTGGCTTTTTATCAGCATTTAGATCAGTTTGCCAGAAAGTCCCTCTCTGTTCAATATTCTTAAAATCTCCACATATTAAATCTAAATGAACTTGTTCTAAGATGGAAAAAAGGAACTTTTTAAAGTAACACATTCTGTTGAAGGCTTATATAGTGCATTATTGGTATCACATTTTCTAATAGCATAATGGTGTTCTCTAATTCTATCTTGCAATGTTCTAGTGGTAATCCCAATATAAAATGCAAGACATCCACTGCACACACTGATGTATACTATTCCCCTAGTCTTGCATGTAAAATGTCCTGGTACTTTCAAAATTTTTGGGTAAGTAAAGAAACAAATGGCCCTTCCAATATATATCTGCACCATCTACAGGTGCCACATTTAAACATTCTCTTTCTTTTATCAGTATATGAAACAGTGGGAATAAATTTTGTATTTTCATATTGCAACAGTGTCTTTAAACTACATCTGTTTTTATGTACAATATTAGGTTCACTGCCGACTACTGTGTATAATTCATTATTGTCTTCCAGTTCTTCTGAATAATATTTTTAATAAGTTTACTGTCTACTGTCATATCGACATTTAAAAGACAATTTCCTGTTCTCATCAGTAATAGTTCTTGAATTATTCCTAACGTTGTTACTAAAAAAAAACAGTTAATTATTGGAGGGGTTCAAATCTTGTCTCTTAAAACTTATTTCCTTTGCAATTTCATCTAACAACTTTTTTCATATCCTTTGTTAACAAACATATTACTAATGAACAACAATTCTTGCTTAAACTTATTATCATCACTAGTCATTCTACTGGCATGGATAAATTGACCTTTTGGTATATTTTTCTTGATGAATGCAGGATGATTGCTCTTACTATGCAAATAACTATTTGAAAATGTTTTCTTTCTGTGTATACTGCTCCCCAAAGTATTTGCGTTTGTCCCATTCTAAATGAACATCCAAAAAGTTAACAGACTAATCCATATCACCCTTAGTAAATTCTAAAAAGTTGGACTTTAGTACTTAAAATGTGTAACTGTATCATTGTTCCCTTCAATTACAAAAAAAGTCATCCACAAATCTCTTAAAATAGTGAACATGAAATTCAACACTCCTCTCACGTAAGACAACGTACTCCCACCACCCCATTACAACATTAGCAAAAAAGGGGGCTGCCGCTGAGCCCATGGGTACTCTCTTGATTTGCTTGTAATATTTACCATCAAAAATAAAAAAAAATTATCTAAACTCCAGGCACACAAAAAATGAACTTGTGTTATTTAAGTTGGTATCTTTAGTAAGAAACTAACATATTCGACACCTTCATCATGAGGAATGGAAGTATACAAAGTCACATCTACAGTGAACATAATTTGTTTACTAGGCTTAAAAACAAAATTACCTAAAAACTATTTCATTTTATCAAGTAAGTCCCACGAGTCTTTTATGTAGGAGTCTAATTTCTGTGCTAGTGGATTTAGTATTGAATCAACAACCAGTGAAATTCCTTCTGTAGCACTATTGGGAGAAGAAACAAAGTGTCTAAAGGGGGAATTCATTTGGTCCTTGTGGACTTTTGGTATTACGAACAAAGTATCAATTTTAGTCTTCTCAACTACACAGGAAATTGTAAAGTTCAAAGCCAGTAATCTCATTCATTAAACTATTATGTAAGAAACTGTATTTTGTTTTTACTTTTATGTACATAACGCATAGAAAGAAAACCTTCACAAATAGTTATTTGCATAGTAAGAGCAATCATTCTGCATTCATCAAGAAAAATATACCAAAAGGTCAATTTATCCGTGCAAGTAAAATTACTAGTGATAAGTATAAGCATGAATTGTTGTTCATTAGTAATATGTTTGTTAACAGAGGATATGAAAAAAAGTTGTTAGATGAAATTGCAAAGGAAATAAGTTTTAAGAGACAAGATTTGTACCCCCCAATAATTAAATGTTTTTTTTAGTAACAACATTGCCAGTAATTCAAGAACTATTACTGATTCTAATGTACAGAGCCATGTCCAACCCAGAATTGTTGAACATGCTCCATCTTAGCAAAACCAAATCTACTCGAGCTACACGCTCTAGGGATATAAACCTCAACACAACAATGACTAGAACATGCTGGAGGGATAGATTCCCTTCGCAGAGACTTCTCTCACTATGGAACAGGGTCACGATCTGCATAAGACAGAGGCCCTCACTATCACTCAAGAGGAACCTTGATGAGTGGATGGGTAACAGAAAGTTCACACCGGGGATCACACCAACAGCACTACTAGATAGGGGCCAAGGGTACTAGCTGCTAGTACAAGGGTCTAGGGAACTACTAAAGGGGCGGTGAATACTGCACAACGTGGCTGGGCTAATATATGCCTTTGGGCAGATAGCCCAGTACCAACCTATGAGAATAGGAAATTGTCTTTAAATGTTGATATGACAGTAGACAGTAAACTTATTAAAAATATTATTCAGAAGTAAACTTATTAAAAATATTATTCCGAAGAAATGGAAGATTTTGGAAGGCAGTAATGAATTATACAAAGTAGTCGGCATTGGACCTAATTTTGAGTATAAAAACAGATTTAGTTTAAAGACGTTGCAATATGAAAATACAAAATTTATTCTCACTGTTTCATATACTTATAAAAGAAAGGGTATGTTTAAATGTGGCACCTGTAGATGGTGCAGATGTATATTGGAAGGGCCATTTGTTTCTTTAAATACTTACCCCAAAATGTTGAAAGTACCAGGACATTTTATATGCAAGACTAGGGGAATAGTATATGTCAGTGTGTGTAGTGGATGTCCTGCATTTTATATTGGGATGAACACTAGAACATTGCAAGAAAGAATTGGAGAACACCATTATGCTATTAGAAAATGCAATGCCAATAATGCTTTATATAAGCATTCAACAGAATGTGTTATAAAAAGTTATTTTTTCCCCCATCTTAGAACAAGTTCATTTAGATTTAAGATGTGGAGATTTTAAGAATAATATTGAACAGAGTGAGACTTTCTGGCAGATGGAACTGAATGCTGATAAAAAAAACGGGTTAAACGAAAGTGTCAACATTAAATATTTTTAAGAGACAGAATGTTGTTGTTGTTGTCTTTCGGCTTTTCCCTGTTAGGGGTTGCCACAGTGGAACTCCAGTCCGCTAATGATTGGCAGTAGATTTTCACGAACGCCGAGGTGCCAGCTCAACGTTCAACCTTCAACGAAGGCATGCCCATTTACACATGTCTTTCGAACGCCCACCCAACTGCGGGAAGGACATGCAGACTCCCTACAGAAGGCACTCCTCGCACTCCAGCCGAGAATCTAACCTTTTGCTGTGAGGCAACAATGCAACAGAATGCTATGTTTAAATAAATAGATTAGGAGGTTTCCTTTTATTGTTAATTGAATAATTGATAAATGTGTGAATAATTTTTATGTGAAGAGTATAAGAAAGATGTGTTTTTTTACTGTGGTATTAATTTGTTCTGAAGAAGTCCTAGTGATGAAAGCGTTGAATTAAAGACTTGTATGCTCAATTTGAAGTTTTTATTTTTGCTTTTGGTGGTATCTGCTTCATACTGTTGGGCCAGTATTCCTTGCGTAAAAGGTAAAATTGGTAATGTCCGTTTTCAATTTGTTGCATGTACTGATACTATTACCACAGTCAGAAATTAAACTGGCTGTTGGACATAACTGCTGCTTTTTTTCCTACTGCAGCTGATTGCTCCAGTGTAACCTAATTGCCACTTGTGTCTCACTGCCATTGCACCAATACATACTTGTCAGCTGTCAGATTTTCTCACTATGTCCAGCTTTTTCTCACATATTTTGGTTGTGTCCCTCATAAGATGTGTGACTGTCTACCAAGTCAGTGGGATGATCTGAGGATGGAAGTCCGTAAGTAATGAGATACATACACCGTATCGGTAGCACCAGCCAGGTTAATTGTAGATGTCCTTCAAGGATGCATCTGCAGTCATAACATATGGGTTGTCCTGCCTCAGGCAGCCCTTCGGTCGGCCGGATTCCAAAGTCTGGGTCTGGCCTCGGCTGATGTCGCACTTTCCCTGATGTCAGAGCTTCTGGGGTATAAAGGCATCAGCCGACGCCATTTTCCTCAGTCTTTCTTGCCGCGCGGTGCCCGAAGCAGAAGCTGTTCGCAAGTGCCGGTCGGTCAGATCCAGAGATTTCAGCTACCGAAGACTTCAAAAAGCTAAGTACCCCATTGGCGACTCTTTCTTGCCTCAGCCGATGTCAGACAAAGTAAATAATTGTTTAACTTGTGGGAAACAAATACCTCATAAGGATTTCCATTCTTACTGCCTTCCTTGCTTAGGCCCAGACCACGACGTATCAGCTTGTTTAGCCTGTGCCTCCTTCAACCGACGGACTCTTAGACGTCTGTCGGAGTTTGCAGAAGAATTTTTCGGATCCGCTTTTGCATATAAAATGCCGTCTGAGACTCCTGACTACGCATTTGGCCAAAAAACGCAGGGGAAAAGACCGACACTCGCGGCCCGTGGTTTCGGCTGAAACCGCGGCTAGGCCTACCGTGAGTGTCTCGGTTTCGGCTGAAACCGAGCCCTTGGTTCTTACTACGATAGAAACCATACCTCCAACAACCGAGGCCAGAGAGGCCCCGGCTGAGTCAGCTTCAGAAATCCCTACCGAAGCTAGCGCTCAAGAATTGTCCGACACCATTCCATTGACATTTCTACCACCTGCCGATGGGACAGCCCCCCAGCTTCTATGTCTATTAAGGCCTTCTCCAGGGCTAAAGCTGCCAAACTTTCAAAAGCTTTACCTGCCAAATCTACTTCTCAGAGGCCTTCCTCAACTTCTCAGATTCTCAGTCTTGCTGAGGACCTTATATCCTTGATTAGGGGTTCCCAACCTCACCCAGACACGGCCTCACAACCTCCACCAGACAAAAGGCCTAGGACTGAACCCTCTGAACCTCTCTCCTCTGATTACTCCACGGATGGATCTGATTTGTCAGACCATCAGGAAGGGGCCTATTCTCCTTATGAGGACTCAGATGCTGAAGATTCTATTCCTTCGCCCTCCCCTCCTGAAGAATTTTTTTTGGGGAGACCTTGCACTCTGAGGGAACACTTTCAATGGCAAAGACAGGATTTTTCTGATTCTAGAAAAAGACTAAGGACTTTTTTACATTTGCCCCAGCATAGGCCCTTAGCCATACCACCAGTGCTAACTGTAATTGATGATGTGTATAATGATGTTAGTTCTGCACCTGATTCTCTTCCCCCGGCCCCTGCCAAACCTGACAGATTTTACAGGGTCCCGGATTCTCACTTCCACCTGTATAAAGCCCATGCTGCAGACCCAGAAACTATTTCACAGGGCCCAAAAGGTGTTGCAGCTGCCTCTGCCAAAAATCCCCTACCCTCTGAAAGAGAGTCTAGAGCCTTAGAGAGATGGGGTAAAAAAGTTTATACGTCTGCTACTCTTTCTGCCAGGGCATTAAACTGTCAATTCCATATGATACAGTACCAAGAATATTTGTTAGATCAGCTGAATAAGAAGCTTTCTTCTCCAGAACCTTTAGACCATAAATCCCTTCAGGATTTGGTACACAACTCTCAGCAGGTCAGTAATCATTTCTTAAAATGTGGCTATGATGCACTGGAGGCTTCATTTAGATCAGCTATGACTGGGGCAGTAATTCGTAGGCATGCCTGGCTAAAAGAGCAATCCCTGCCAGACCATGTCAAGGCTAAGCTCCTAGATGCTCCAATGGAGAAACAAAGTTTATTTGGCTCCCCTGCACAGGAGATTCTAAAGAAAGTGGAAGAAAAAGCAAAATCTGTGCAAACAGTAAAGGAATTTCTACAGGTCCAACCTCCGAGGTTCAGCAGAAACTGGCCTTCCAAGAATTGGTCCTTTCCAGACACCTACAGAGCCCAGAGGGGCAGAAATAGACGCCCTCGAGGCAGAGGTCAATCAAAGGGTGCCTACAGGGGCCGTCAGTGGCAGCCTGCCAACCAGAGGAGTAGTGCCACAGCTGCAACTACGACCACTACCACAGGCCAGACACAATGACTTGACTCTGATTCCGCCTACCAGGGAACAACTGGAAGCTCCTTTGGGCGGAAAGCTGGCTTTATTCTCAAAAAACTGGCACTGCATTACAAAGGATACATGGACATTGCAAGCAATAGACAAAGGATACAGGTTTCACTTTCACACTTTACCAAAAAGGAGCGGAATGCCAAACCTACCACCAAATCAGAAGCCAGAGGCTTTAAGACAAATCAAAAATTTACTTCAGATGAAAGCGATAGAAAGGGTACCATCTATGAAACAAGGCCAAGGATTTTACTCCAGACTATTCCTTGTACCAAGAAAAGAAAACCAATGGAGGCCTATTCTCGACTTGTCCGCACTGAACACATATCTCATTGTACCAAAAGTCAAAATGCTGACCCTACAGCAACTTCTTCCCATGTTGGGCAAGGAGTCTTGGCTGGTGACTCTAGATCTCAAGGAGGCATACCTGCACGTCCCTATCCGACCAGATTGCAGAAGACACCTCAGATTTCTTGCAGGATCAGAGCATTATCAATTCTCAGCATTACCCTTTGGCTTATCTACTGCGCCCAGAGTATTCACGAAATGCCTGGCATCAGTAGTTGCACATTGCAGACTTAAGGGAATTCAAATCTACCCATACCTGGACGACTGCCTAATACAAGCGGACAACAAGACAAAATTGATAAAGGATTTGGCCTATGTCATACACCTGCTACAGGCCTTGGGATACACAGTCAACATCCAAAAGTCAAGACTAGTGCCATCCCAAAGGATAACCTTTTTGGGTGCGGATCTGGACACAATAACTCAGATGGCTTTTCTCACAGAAGAAAAACAAAAACAACTTCCAGATTACTTCATGACTTTGACAAGACAAACTCAGCTTACTGCAAGGAAAGTCCTGCAGGCCCTGGGTTTCATGGCATCCTGCATAATCTTGATCCCACATGCCAGGCTGCATATGAGGAAATTACAATGGTACCAAAGGAATGTATGGTCTCAACACAGGCACAGTCTAGAAACCATGATACCAATCATTCCATGCCTTCAAAAAGAATTCCTGTGGTGGGCTCAGGCCTGCCAGTCCAACAGAGGGTTGCCTTTCAACAAACCAAAATCAAAGCAGACCATCACCACGGACGCCTCAGACCTAGGATGGGGAGCACACATGGAGGACAAATGTATCCAAGGACTATGGCTTCCAGGACAGCTAAACTTGCACATAAACCAAAAGGAGATGCTGGCAGTGAAGCTTGCAATCGAGGCATTCAAACCATTCCTCCAGCAAGGACAACTGCTGATAAGGACAGACAACACCACGGTCATGTGGTACATAAACAAACAGGGAGGCACGCATTCCTACCCTCTATGCCGGATGGCAATGGATCTGTGGAACTTAGGCCTGAATCTCAATATCCAGCTGCAGGCCATATTTGTACCAGGAAAAGAGAATTCACTAGCAGACAGCTTAAGCAGGACTACCACGGATGCTCACGAATGGATGCTGCATCCAGACATCTTCAAACTCATAACAAAGAAATGGGGATTGCCAGAGATAGATCTGTTCGCCTCCCCTCTCAACCACCAACTAAAGAAATTCTGCTCAAGGACATACCACCCACAAGCCTGGAGGGTGGACTCTCTCTCTTTCAGCTGGAATGCCCTAATAGTGTATGCATTCCCACCTCTCCCATTGATGTACAAGGTTCTACTGAAGATCAGGGAGGAACAGCCAAAGGTGATACTAATAGCTCCGGACTGGCCAAGACAGCACTGGTATCTGCTACTGAGAAGCATGTCTCAGGCGAACTCATGGCCTCTACCCCTATGGCCTCTTCTTCTAACGCAGAACAATTTCAAGACCCTGCATCCAAATTTGAAAACACTGCAACTAACTGCCTGGAAAATTGCTTAAAACCAAACCAAACTGTCTTATCTCAGAGGGTCAAGGACATTATCCTGGAGGCTCGCAGACCCTCCACAAGGAAGGCATACTCAGCTTAATGGAAGAGATTCCTCATTTGGAGCACATCAAAGGGCACAGATGTCACAGTGGCAAACCTAGCACACATCCTAGAATACTTAGCAGAATTGTTCCACAATGGCCTGTCTTACTCTTCCATCAAGATTCATGCCTCAGCAATTTCAGCAGAATACAATATGGATCCTCCTATCTTCTCTCACCCTCTACTCAGACAATTTTTGAGAGGGATCAAAAATGTTAAACCTCCAAGGAGACCCCCTCTACCTGCATGGGATCTCAATTTTGTGCTAGAAAAATTGACACTACCTCCTTTCGAACCAGCAGCATCAGCAGACTTACAGTTTTTATCTTGGAAAACTGCTTTCCTTCTGGCAATCACTTCAGCAAGAAGAGTATCCAAGTTGCAGGCATTAATGGCAGTGCAGCCTTTCCTTATTTTTCACCAGGATAGAGTGTCTCTGAGAACCAATCCTACTTTCATGCCAAAGGTGGTATCCAGGGTATCCTTGAACCAAGCTATTCATTTGCCTACGTTCTTCCCTAACCCACAGAACAAAGGTGAAAAACTCTTGCACACCTTGGATATACACAGACAACTACGCTACTATCTGGACAGAACTAAAACCAGCAGAAAAACTGACCAACTTTTTGTAGCCTATGCAACTGGGGTGCAAGGAAAATCAATTTCTAAGCAGACAATTTCAAAATGGATAGGAAATTGCATTCGCTTTTGCTACTCTTTTCATGGAAAGACAGCTCCTGAAAATATCAGGCCTCATTCCACAAGGGCCACGGCCATCACTACAGCTTTCCTACGAGGGGTGGCTACCAAGGACATTTTAGAAGCTGCTACTTGGAGCTCCGTGCATACATTTGCCAAGCATTATAATCTACCTTTATACTCCAGATCCCGAGCAGGCTTTGCTACTGCAGTTTTACAGGGGATCTTAACTACACCATCCTTATCTTAGTACCTCCTCCCCCAGTTTGGCTTTGGTATTCTACCCATATGTTATGACTGCAGATGCATCCTTGAAGGACATAGTACAGTTTTGTACCTACCATAAATGTAGATGTCCGATAGGTATGCATCTGCAGTCAGGATTACCCACCCTCCTTCCCCGCTGTGGTATTCCTAGGGTGCTTACCCCTCTTTCAGCTAGCTGGGGGAATCTATTATGGTGTATTTGTTTGTTTGTATATATATGTGTGTGTGTGTATGTATATATATATATATATATATATATATATATATATATATATATATATATATATATATATATATATATATTTTGCTACTGTTTGGAACATTCTACATTTATCCAAATTTAGACTTCCTAGAGGGCACCTGGCATCTGGGGCAAGAAACACTGAGGAAAATGGCGTCGGCTGATGCCTTTATACCCCAGAAGCTCTGAAGTCGGGGAAAGTGCGACATCAGCCGAGGCCAGACCCAGACTTTGGAATCCGGCCGACCGAAGGGCTGCCTGAGGCAGGACAACCCATATGTTATGACTGCAGATGCATACCTATCGGACATCTACATTTATGGTAGGTACAAAACTGTACTTTCTCATTGTGTTGTTGGTAAAGGACAGTACCCATGAAGAGGAATTTTACGTTATTCCGGTTTATGAAACAATGCGATACAATACTAATTTGGAATTTACGCACCCCTTTTTACTTTGAGATGCATTTGTTCCACGATGACATTATGAATTACAGCAGCTTACAAATCTGGTTGCTGTTCTTTCAATTTTCTCAGTTTGTAAGAGCAATATTTAAAATATTTCCTTAATTTTGGCCTTTGTCCCACTCATATTTGGCTTGTCCAGATCTGTTGTGCTTTGAGGTTGAGAATTATGTGGGTTATCAGTTTGCAGTTTTAAAAATATTTCACAGGGAGTTAAAAAACAAAGTTGTAAAGTAATTGTATGTATAGCTTTAAATGAAATATGGCATGTATTTGCACTGCAGTTTCCAATAAAATATTGTGCTGTATTGAGATTTGTAGCAAAATTCTTTTTAATTTTCCATTATAGAAAATCCCCTCTTCCCTCTAAGATTCAGACTGTATTTAATGCTCATTAATGAGCTCAACTGTACTGTTATTTTATTACAGGTTGAACTAGTTGGCAAAGAACTAACATTTGAATTTCCAAAAATTAGACTAAGCAGTACGTCTGAATTTCAACATGTACCAAGTAGGACTTGCTGTACAGTCCGTTGTTTGTATACTAAATACGACAAAATATTTTAAAAGTTTTGCTTAAGGCGGTAACTGCATACATAGGAATTTTTAAGCATCTAAAGGAGTGGGTAGATGAATGGTACTAACTTCAAAATGATGCTTCAGTGTCTGAAGAGTTAATGAGAGAAAATTAAAAAATATTTGAATTTTAATGTTTTTATTATACTTTTTTGCTATTAAGAATCAAATGTTTATTCTCTCTATCTTTTGCAGTCTTTTGCACAGTTTGATGCGGAAGGTGATGGCATTGTTGATGTAGAGAACATGTTGGAAGCCTTAAGAACCTCCACTGGAGCCAATTTGCAAGGCGAGTTAAGCCATGTGATCCGCCAGTTACAGGCATGCTCTCTTACTCCAGGTAAGCTTCATGGATCATGTTTACAGGATGATCCCACATTTAAATTAGCAAACTTTTATTCATCAGGATTTTGTGTGTAGTAGTTTAGGCCCTTAAAAAGACTTGTCTAATGCTGCAGTTTTCCATTTCCCAACATAAAGCTGGTTAAGTACAATCCTGGCTCTCTCTGGACCTCATCCTCCTTTGATTTTTTTTTTTCAAGCTGCTGTCCTTTATTGGCCTCTTCAGTCCTCCTGATTCCTAGCATTGTGTAGCAGTGGGAGAGAGAGGTGCGAGCTGAGCCTTGAGTCCATCCACCATCGTGGGGTTAGATTTTCACATACCCTTAACCTACTGCTGGCTGGAAAGTGCAGTGTGTTGGCTACTTTGCTGGACTTAATGCTAATGTGTACTGGTGGGCTGATGCACCATTCCTTCAGACAGCACTCACCATTACACATGAGTGATGCTCTAGACATGACCTTGCCTTCATTGTCAAAATTGCAGTATTCCAACATTTGGCAAAACTCCTCCAATAGATTTGTTTACTGTTGATGGGTAACGGCTAAAAACTGAAATAAAATACTACAAGACCTTGGAGTCCTTATAGATGATGGCCCTTCTTTGATACCCATATTGCAACTACCATTCACAAAGCATACAGCGCCCCCTCTCTACGGAGTTAAAATCTGTGCCAGAGAACATTTTAGCACAATGATGTAGGCAACAGAAAGTAGAGAGGGTTTATGCCAAACTTGGAGAGCCTATAACAAGAAAAATAACCAGAGATCCTGTAGCGGTAAAAGAGATATTTCAGAAATTGTATGGAGATTTGTATAAAGCAGAGAAATGTGGAAATCAAGAAAGAGTACAAGTGGAAGTATTTATGTAAGACTAAATTATACCAAGCTTAGAGGTTAATGAGGCTCAACACCTAACAGTTAAGATGGAAGATGAGATAAAAATAGTGATGTTCATCTTGTTTCACTGTTGCAGTCATTACACTTGGGTTATCCTGCTGGCAGGCTACCCGCAGTCGGCCTGAATTCCAAAGTCCTGGTCCAGCATCTGTTGCTGTCACCTCTTCCCTGACGTCAGTGCGCTAGGGGTATAAAAGATGCAGCCGACGCCATTTTCGTTTGTCTTTCTTGCTGCGCGGTGCCCGAAGCAAAAGCAGTTCACAAGTGCCGGTCAGCCGACTCCTGAGATTTTCAAAATCGAATTTCAGATCCGAAGTCTTAATTAAAGTTAAGTACCCCGTTGGGGAAACTTATTTCTTGCTCCAGACCGATGTCAGAAAAAGTTAACAATTGTATTTCTTGTGGGAAGCAAATACCTCATAAGGATTTTCATTCTTACTCTATTCCTTGCCTAGGCCCTGACCACGATGTTGCTAGTTGTCGGTTTTGTGCTAGATTTAACCAACACACTATTAAGCGTCAGTACGATTTTGCTTTTCATTATTTTGGCAGAAGGTTTAACTATGTAATGCCGTCTGAACAACCGACGACCGGAATTCATAAAAAACACAAGGATAAAGACAAGGGCAAGCATCCGAGGTCCAAAACCGAAACCTCTTCTAGGCCCGTCGCCGGTGCTCAGTGAGGTGCTTTTGCAGCCCCTGACTCCCGCTACCTCAGAGCCACAGGCCGCCTCCGACTCCCACATGGAGACAGCTAGGCCTCTGGATACTCAAGGTGTTGGCCCTTCGGAAATTAATCCCTCAGATGGGTCCGGAGCCGCTGAGCAGGCATTGGCTTCTGAGGGTGTCTTCAGACCTACACAACTTTATATAAAGCCTACTTCAGCATCCAAGACAAAGTCTAAAACAGTTTTAAAGACAGGAAAACCAGTACAGCATTCTCCAGGACAGACTTCTATGCCTAAGAAACATGCTCAAAATGGCCGAAGACCTAATTACTTTGATCAGGGGTTCCCATCCCCCTCCTGATGAGAGGCCTAGGCAAGACACTGAATATGATTCCTCTGATCAGGTTTCCATTTCCTCTGATTCCTCTTCTGAACAGGGTTATTCTGTTCCTCCCTATGAGGATTCTGATGCTGAAGATTCTATTCCTTCAGCTTCTCCTCCTGAGGACTGTTCATTTGGGGAAACCCTGCATACCATGAGGGAGGATTTCCACTGGGAGAGCCAAGATTATTCCGATTCTAAGAAAAGACTTGGAGACTTTCTTTTACTTCCTCAGCACAGACCCCTTGCAATTCCCCCTGTTCTAGACATACTAGATGATGTATTTTCAGAGTCCGGCCTGTCTCCAAACTCTTTACCTCCTGCTCCTGTTAAGCCGGACAGATACTACAGGGTTCCAGACTCCCATAAATTTCTTTACAAAAACTCTGCTGCTGACCCTGACCCTGAAACTATCTCACAGGGTCCTAAAGGGGTAAAGGCTGATCTGAAGTAGGAGATTAATTTGTCTGCAACCTGTGGGTTATGGATCCGATATCGGATCCGAACCGGCATGGTTTACCAGCTATGGATCCGAGCTCTCAGCTCCTCCCCTCACCCATAATGCCCTGCTCTCCCTACATGACCCCAGATCTAGTTTGCCGCGCTGGTGACCAGATTTGTGTTTCTGAGCTCTTCAGCTAAGTGAATTTTTCAAGTGTTTAGACAGTTAAAATTTAATTTTTTGTGTGAAAGTTGAGTGAAAGTCTAGGATCCCCTTTTACATAGTTATACTTTTTTAGTGTTTTAATATCTTTTTACTTAATTTCCCTCGCTGGTAGCGTAGTGTGTGTTTGGGCCTTGTGTGTGTTTAGTTGCTTTTACTTTCTACCTTTAGTTTAAGTAACTTTTAGTTCTTTGGGATGTCTGAACAACCCAAAGCTGTGTTCTCTAAGTGCTCGAGTGTGGCCATAAGCTTTCCCTGCTGATGGCCACACTTGGGGTTGAACACCTCACTTCTGGATGTTCCATTTGTGCAGGGTTCAACCCAGGGCGGAGGTCCAAGCTTGGCTTGGCGGGACTTTTGCCCCGGACTCGCTCCGGCCTCCGCTCCTTGGGGAACTTACCTCCGGCTCCCCTCCTCCTCCTGGGACTCAACCTCCCTGTAGTGGTTCGGAGGAGAGAAGCTAGAAAGGACCGGAGGAGAAGCACCATAAGCGAGACCTCTGTTTCGGCCCGCCTGCCAGGCTTCTCCTCCGGCCTCCTGCTGGTTCTCCCCTCCTCGGCTCCGGTCACCTGTGTGCTTTTCACGGGACCTGAGGAGGAGACCCGATCTCCGTCGAGGCTATCCAGGAGGCACTCAAGGCCTACCTCGGTAGCCTCGTCGAGATCGACCTATAGCTTGTCAGGCGCTGATCTGGACGGATGATGAGAAGGTTCATCCAGGCCCAGATGCAGATCCTCTGGGGAAGCTCGACCCTTTCTTTAAGCCAATTGCTTTTCTCCGACCCGCTACCCAGGTTGAGCAGTTGGAGCCGAGCAGCTTGGGCGGTGGTGGGTTGCCGGATCCGACCCTGCCCTCGAGTGCCGGATCCGACCTCTGAGCCTGGATCCTAGCCTCGGATCCGGGGATCAGTGCTCCTTGGCGCCGTCTCTGTCGGGCGCACTGTGCGGTCGGATCCGGCGCTCCGATCCACTCGGATCCGAGGGTTGGATCCATTGGTCGAGGTCGGCTCCCCGCTTTTGATGTAGTGGAGGGCCCTGTTGAGGGTCTCCGGACCCCGGCACTTGCTTTGGCTCCGTCCGCTCCATCTGCACTGGGTCAGGCTTCCACCATCCGCCTTGGGACAGGCTGTTCCTTGGAACAGGTTACTGTTTGAGGTCCTCTGACAGCCCCAGGATGTTCCCGTAAACATACGTGCAAAGGAGGCACATTGACTCCCGAGTCTCTCACAGAAGACACTGACTTGGAGGAAGGGAAGGCTCCCCAGATCACCCCTGAGGATGTCTCATTTGGAGACATCATGGAAATGATCCGCATAAAGGGGGTGGTCTGCCCCAAGTCTTCCTCCGTGTTCTTGGAGGCATTTGAAGCGGCCGTCTACCTACCTTGGGTGTCCTCCTGCCGACCCCTGGTGGACCTCATTACCACCAGGGTGTGGAAGGAACGGACACCGTGGAGCCAATCCCAAAAGGCCGACCATTCTCAGTCCCCGCCTCCGGTAGATGCCATGTTGGCGGGCGCTGCCACCAGAGAACTTGCTCAGGAGAGTCCTCAGTCCATCCCCGAGCAAGGAGTCTCGGATGATGGGAAGCGGATGTTTAGTTCAGCGACCTTTTCAGTGAGGGCACTGAACTACCTGGCACATGTGATTAGGATGCAGCGATCTTATCCCCAGAGTCCATGTCGGAGGAGGACAAAGTGCTGCACTCCACCCGTATGGCCACTCTCAGGTCCGTCACTAATACCTCTATGCGGCTACTGTCCCATGCTACGGAAGGTGCCGCTAGAGCCGCAGGGCAGGCCTAGTTACCAGCGTCAGGCCTGGCTCATGGTTCTGCCCTTTTGGCAAAACTGTTCGTGACACTTTGACCCAGAGCGAAGAAGGGCGAAGACACTGTCTGCTCTGCACCCCAGAGGCCCTATTCTAGGAACCAAAAGGGTCAGAAGAAGATGTGGTTCCATCCCAGCCTGCTCCTGACAACCAGTCCTTCCGTGGCAGAGGAGGACAGGGAGGGGGGCAGAGGGGCTCCCAGGAACTTGGTCCAGAGAACCTTCTCTGAATGGCTGCTCCACTCTGGAGGCAGTCGGGGGTCCATAACATCAGACCGCTGGGTCCTCCAGATCATATCCAGAGGATACCGTATCCATTTTCTTCACATGCGTCAGTGGGAGGTGCTAAAGAAAAGAGCCATCCAGCCGTCCCCCTAGACCAGATCGGATCAGGGTTCTACTCCAGGTTCTTTTTAGTGCCAAAAAAGACGGGGGATCTAAGACCAATTTTAGACCTTTCACTCTTGAACCTGGCAGTTCCCAAGGAGAAATTCCGAATGGTTACATTGCAGTCTATTCTCCCCCTTCTGGGAGAAAACCACTGGATGTGCTCCATAGACCTCAAGGATTACCATATACTAATGGACAGGCTGGGAGCCAGTCACTTCCTTTGGTCTCACCACAGCCCCAGGGTGTTCACCAAAGTATTAGCAGTGGTAGCGGCCCACCTGAGGCTTCAGGGGTGCAGGTCTTCCGTACCTGGACAACTGGCTTCTCACCGCCCAACAAGGCATCTACTTCTCTTGGCGCGAGACTCCTTTCTCCATCTTGCTCCTCGTCTGGACATCACGATAAACAAAAAAATCCAACCTAGCACCCACGCAGTTCATAGATTTTATAGGTGCCAGGTTGAGATTGAGAGCCTTCCTCACTGCGGACAGAGTTCAAAACTTGCAGCTCCAGGTGCGGGCCATTCTCCACTCAAGCTCAGTTCGTTGGTCCTGAGGCTCGCCATGTTCAATATGCATCCTTCAATGGACACTCCTAGTTCAGTGGTCGATCTTGCTCTTCCTATGCATCATCCCATTGTGATCAGCAAGGCTTGCAAGCGGTCCCTCCTGTGGTGGCTACACTCTCCAGATCTCCCCACGGTGACCACGGGTGGGGTGAGACCTCCTGCATATCAATGTTCTAGAGATGAGAGCAGTGCTCTTAGCGTTGCTAGCACTTCAGGCCTTTCTTCCCTTGGGAACAATTGCGATTCAATCGGACAACATGTCTGTTGTCTGGTATATCAACAAACAAGGAGGAACCAGGTCTTACCCTCTTTGTCGAGAAGCCATGAAAGTGTGGGAATGGGCAACGCATATTCTGGGTTGGTCCAACATCCTGGCGGACAAACTCAGTCGCACCATTCTCACCCCTTACGAGTAGTCTCTCAATACTCAGGTAGCGGAACATGACCGCAGTGGGAACTCCTTGTTGCGATCTTTTTGTCTCCCTCAAACACCAAGTATACCTCCTCGGAGGTGCCCAAGAGACGCCTGGTGCATGCTTGGCCACCCGGTCTTCTTTATGCTTATCCGCCTCTGATGCTCCAAGTTCTTCAGAAAGCCTCTCGGTTGGGGTGCAGAATGATTCTCATTGCTCCATTTTGGCCTCGACAGATCTGGTTCCCTTTCCTAAGGTCTCACTCAGTGAATCCTCCTTGGATTCTAGATCCCATTCGGATCTGATATCGCATCCATCCCGCTTATCTCCTCCGAATCTGGACAACCTGAAGCTGACCTTGGCTGCTCCAGTTCCACTCCTGATCAGGACTCGGTATTTCGTCCCTGTTAAGGCCATCCTGGTGGCAGCTCATAAGCCATCCACTAGGAAAGTCTACGAAACTGTTCTCCTTGTGGGCGGCAAGGCCTAAACCCTTCACAGTTCCTCTCCTTTGGTGCTTGACTTCTTAACCACTCTTTTTAATGATGGTGCCAGCAGTTCCACGGTCAAAGTACAACTTGCGGCAATTTCTCATTATCATATTGGTCATGACTCCAGTCCACTGATGTCTGCCAAATTGTGTAAGATTTTCCTAAAGGTACTTTCCTTCTCAGGCCCCTGTAAAGCAAGCGGTTCCTCCTTGGGACCTTTCTTTAGTCCTCCAGGCCTTGACCAGTAGATCTGAAATTCTTATCTTTCAAGACCGCCTTTTTAGTAGCCATTACAGAGAGTCTCAGAGCTTCAAGCATTATCAGCTAAACCTCCTTACTTGGTCTTTCATCCAGACCGTGTTTACCTCAGGACCAACCCGTCCTTTCTTCCTAAGGTAGCTTCTGAAGCAAACATTAATCAATCCATTAACCTCCCTGTTTTCTTTCCTAAATATCAAAACAAGGGTGAATACAAGCTTCATTCCTTAGATGTTCACAGGCAACTTAGATTTTATCTAAACAGGACAGCTGGTCACAGGCAATCTGACCAGTTGTTCATTTCCTTTGCTAAATTTAATTTGGGCAAGCCAATTTCTAAAGTCTCATTATCTCGCTGGATTTCACAATGTATCTTATTGGCTTATCAAGCTTCTGGAAGGGTACATGCCCATTCAACCCGGTCAGTCTCTACCTCAGCCGCCTTTGATTCCTCTAGATGATATTTGTGCAGCAGCCACTTGGGCTTCATCTCATACCTTTATTTCCCACTACAAGTTGGATCTTACATCTAGGGGTAGAGCATCCTTTGGCTGAATATCCTTCCATGATGGCAAGATTCAGGTAGCTGGGGACTCTGTCCCACAGGTTGCAGACAAATGAATCTCCTACTTCAGATTTAGAAGTTATGTACTCACCATAACGTTCCATCTGAGTAGGTGTATTCATTTGTCTGCCCCTGGCCTTTTCAGTTTCCTGCATATGATGTGTTACCCTTCTCAGGGTGTTCATGCTGTTGGCAAACTCGATCTGAGGTCATGTAGGGAGAGCAGGGCATTATGGAGGAGGAGCTGAGAGCTCGGATCCATAGCTGGTAAACCATGCCGGTTCGGATCCGATATCAGATCCATAACCCACAGGTTGCAGACAAATGAATACACCTACTCAGATGAAACGTTATGGTGAGTACATAACTTCTAATTTCTGCTAAAAACCCTGTCCCCTCGGATAGAGATTCTAGGGCTTTGGACAGATGGGGGAAAAAAGTTTACACTTCTTCTACCTTGGCTGTAAGGGCTTTAAATTGTCAATTTCATATGCTCAAATATCAGCAATACTTAATGTTTTTGTTGAAACAAAAAATGTTGACAAATTCTGAATGTTCTGAGAACAAAGATTTGCAGGATTTATTGCATGCAGCTGAACAAGTGGGAAAACATACTTTGTAATGTGGCTATGATTCACTGGAGGCCTCATGCAGGGCCGCTGTTACAAGTTCTGTTATTAGAAGGCACGCTTGGTTAAAGGAACAGAATCTGCCTGATCATGTTAAAGCAGAATTATTGGATGCTCCATTACAGCATGATACTTTGTTTGGTGTTAAGGCAGAAGAGGTGTTGAAGAAAATGGAGGATAAGGCTAAATCTATGCAGACAGTAAAGGATTTCTTACAGGTACAGCCACCCAGATTTAGCAGGAACTGGCCCTCTAAGAATTGGTCCTTTCCAGTGTCAGACAGACCACAAAGAGGCAGATTCAGATGCCCTAGAGGCAGGCAACAGCCCCAGGGCTCATACAGGCCCAAACAGTGGGGTGCTTCTATTTCCAAAAGCGGCGAAGACAAATCACAGCCTTATAGAAAACAGTCCCAATGACTTCCCTCTGCCAATGCCAAACACTTATTTTTTTGGCAGCACCCTTAGGGGGAAAGCTAGCACTTTTTTCACAAAACTGGCACAAGATCACCCAGGACAAATGGGTCTTAAATATAGTCTCCCAGGGCTACAGGTTCCGCTTTCACACCCTTCCAAAGGCAAAAGGTATGCCAGACCTGCCACACAATCAACTGGCAGAGGCACAAAAACAAGTTTCATCTCTCATGGACATGGGGGCTATTCAGCCAGTGCCACAACAAGAGCAGGGACAAGGATTTTACTCAAGACTTTTCTTAGTACCAAGAAAGGACAAAGCCTGGAGACCAATTCTGGACCTGTCTATTCTAAATATTTTTCTGGATGTCCCAAAATTCAAAATGTTGACTCTACAGCAGCTTCTGCCCATGCTAGATAAGAAGGCTTGGCTTGTAACTTTGGATCGCAAAGAGGCATACCTGCATGTCCCAATCAGACAATCTTGCAGAAGATACCTCAGATTCATAGCTGGCTCAATGCACTACCAATTCTCTGCACTGCCCTTTGGCTTATCTACTGTGCCCAGTGTCTTCAAAAAATACCTGGCACCAGTAATTGCATTTTGCAGACAAAGAGGAATTCAAATATATCCCTACTTGGACAGCTGCCTTATTCAAGCAAAGACCAAAGATATTCTACTACAGCATCTGGCATTTGTAAAAAGATTACTAATTTGCCTAGGGTACACAGTAAATGAAAAGAAATCAAAACTAGTACCCTCTTAAGAGATAATATTCCTGGGTGCAAGCTTAAATACAACTGCCCAGTTGGCTTATCTCATGCCAGACAAACAAAGGCAACTGACTTCTTACTTCAAAAACATGGCAACAAAGACCCAGTTATCTGCAAGAAAAATTCTGCGGGCTCTGGGCTACATGGCATCCTGCATTCTACTAATTCCATATGCAAGACTGCATATGAGGAAACTACAATGGTATCTAAAAAGTGTTTGGACTCCACATTGCCACAGCCTGGAAACAGTAATTACTCTCATTCCCTGCCTGCAGCAGGAATTTCAGTGGTGGGCACAGGCCTGTCACCACAACAAGGGACAGCCATTCACCTTACCCACTGCCAGGCAGACCAACAACAGATGCATCAGATTATGCCTTGGGGGCGCACATGGCAGGAAAATGTATTCAGGGCATATGGCCCACAAACCAAATACATCTTCATATCAATCAAAAAGAGATGCTAGCTGTACAAAATGCCCTGACAGCCTTCAAGGACCTACTTCATCCAGGACAACTACTGATAAAGACGGACAATACTACAGTCATGTGGTACATAAACAAGCAAGGGGGCACACATTCCTACCCCCTCTGCAGACAAGCCATGACTTTGTGGAACACAGCATTGACTTATCAAGTACATCTGCAAGCACAATTCCTGCCAGGAAAGACAAATACTTTGGCAAATGAACTAAGCAGAAACCTCATGGATCCTCACGAGTGGAAACTAGATCCACAAATCTTCAACATAACAGGGGAATGGGGATGGCCAGACATAGATCTATTCGCCTCCCCTCACAACTGCCAGCTGCAGAGATTCTGCACTCGGACTTATCACAAGCAAGCATGGAAAGCGGACGCCCTTTCATTCAGCTGGAAAGCCCTTACAGTATATGCCTTCCCTCCTCTGCCTCTCCTCTCCAAGGTACTCCTAAATATCAGACAAGCGAAGCCAAAAATGATACTGATTGCCCCAGACTGGCAACGCCAGCACTGGTACCCAATCCTAAAGAGCTTGTCTCAAGGCCCAGCCTGGACATTGCCTCTAATACCTCATTTGCTGACCCAACAGAACAATCGGATCTTGCACAGCCAACTCAGAACCCTAAATCTGGCTGCATGGTGAATAATGTAATCATTCAGAATGCACGTCTCTCTAAAGCAGTTATGGACGTTATTTTGCAGGCCAGGAGGCCCAGCACCAGAAAATCTTATGCAGAAAAATGGAAGAGATTCTGTGCTTGGAACCAAGCACAGGGAATTGACACGCTTGTACCAAATATTCCTCAGATTTTGCAATACCTAACTGAGGTACTGGACAAAGGCCTGTCCTTCTCATCAATTAAGATCCAAGCCTCTGCCATTTCAGCTCATTACAATACGGACCCACCTATTTTTTTTCATCCACTGCTAAGACAGTTTCTCAGAGGGGCCAAAAACATAAGACCTCCAAGGAGAGCTCCAGTACCTGTATGGGACCTCAATTTTGTCTTGGAAAAACTCACACTGCCTCCTTTTGAGCTAGCCAGTACAGCAGAGATAAAATACTTATACTGGAAAACAGCTCTTCTCCTAGCAATAACTTCAGCAAGAAGAGTCTCAGAGTTACAGGCACTAATGGCTGTGGAACCTTTTATTATTTTCCATCAGGACAGGGTTTCTCTAAAGACAAACCCGACATTTATGCCTAAGGTAGTGTCCAGTGTGGCTCTTAACCAAACCATACATTTGCCTACCTTTTATCCAAACCCACAGAATAAGGGGGAAAGACTTCTGCATTCTTTAGACATACACAGCTACGCTTTTACTTGGACAAAACTAAAGCCTTCAGAAAGACTGAGCAACTTAGTGGCATTTGCTGCAGAATCACAAGGAAAAGCCATTTCAAAGCAGACTATTTCAAAATGGATAGGCCAATGCATTCGTTTCTGCTATTCACAAAATGGCAAATCAGTGCCCAAGGGCATTAGGCCACATTCTACCAGAGCAGCAGCCACTTCAGCAGCCTTCCTCAGAGGAGTACTAACCAAGGACATTTTGGAGGCTGCAACATGGACTTCAGTGCACACTTTTACAAAGCACTACCATTTACCTCTCTACTCTAAATCCAGAGCAGGCTTTGCCACTGCAGTTCTGCATGGCCTCATAGCCACTCCAAACTCTATTTAGGCCCAGCCACTTAACGTCAGCTTTGGGATTCAACCCAAGTGTAATGACTGCAACAGTGAAACACGATGAACATAGTACAGTTGTGTACCTACCATAAATGTAAATGTTCGAGTGTATTCACTGTTGCAGTCCAGGTTACCCTCCCACCATCCTCCTTTTTCTTTGGTGGGACTTATCTGTACATCTCTGTTCTATACAACCTATGTGGTGTATTTGCTTGTAGATGAAGGTTATGTGCATGCTTTTTTTATGATCATAATGTTTACAGCCTACCCTTTTGGGGGCACCTGATATCTGGGGCAAGAAAAACTGAAGAAAATGGCATTGGCTGCATCTTTTATACCCCTGGCGCACTGACGTCAGGGAAGAGGTGACAGCAACCGACGCCAGACCAAGACTTTGGAATTCAGGCCGATTGCCTGCCAGCAGGATAACCCAAGTGTAATGACTGCAACAGTGAATACACTCGAACATCTACATTTATGGTAGGTACACAACTGTACTATGTGTAACCAATCTGCAGGAAAATCTCCAGGAACCGATCGGAAGACAGTAGACAATAATGATCTTGTTTGACAGTATTTTAAAAAGGAGGGGAAACCCCAAAATATCTGAAGAACGCTGTGATGGTTGTGATGCCTAAAAGTGATAGACTGGTTAGACCCAGCTTCATATAGACCCATTTCAGTTTTAAACCTTGATTATGAAGTGTTTGTGTATACTAGCTAAAAGAATGGTAAAGGTGTTGCCAAACTTATTAGACAAGGATCAGTGTGGTTTTGAGAAGGAGAGGTAAACAGTTGACAACATTAATAGAACAAATATGAACCAGAGAGAAGCAGAATGTAAGAAAAATACCTGTGACTGAGGTGGATCTTGATGCAGAGCAAGCATGTGACAGAGTAAACTGGGATGTTGAATATGGCAGTGGAAGCATTTGCATTTCCTGATAAAATAACATTAATTAGGATACATTAAGGATAGGAAGCAAGAATTAAAGTGGGTGGGTTCATCTCTGATGAGCTGTGTTTGAACAGAGGAATGAAGCAGGTGTGTCCTTTTTCCCTTCTCTTTATTTGCTTTATATTTATATTTAAAGCCATTGGCAGGAAAATAAGGCATTTGTTTGAATGGTCCAATAAGTCTAATAGCTTGGAAGGCGTTATTCTTGTAACCTTAGATGTAAACTCTTTTGTTCACGGTCACCCCCAATGATTTGGGGGTTGACAACATCAGGATGTTCCTTGTATCCGAGATAACATTTATGAATTCTAAGATAGAACTTATTTGTGCTTTACTACAGATGGTCTTGAAAAATAACCTCTTTGCATTTGAAACTGACTATTTTTGCCGAAATTAGGGGTGGCTATGGGAACAGCGTGTGCTAACTCATATGCCAAGCTAGTTCTTGCTCAGTGGGAGAAACATTTTATTTTGTAATTATTTGAACTTCTACAGACGTTTTGTAGATGACATTTTTTTTGTTGGGGCAAGGGCCTTTCTATACTTTAGATCAGTTTGTTGATTATTTACAGAATATGACTTCCTATCTTAGTTTTACTATGCATAGCTCTGTGACATACATTGAATTTTGGACATAATGGTTAATATTAATGATCTAGGCACCTTATCAACTAGTATGTACAGGAAATATAAGAAAAAGGGGTGGGAGGATGGCATAATGGTTAAGGTGCTTACCTTAGAAACACAAGGTGCAAGGTTTGATTCTGACATGGGGTAATTGACTAGGCTTAAAAATGACCCATAATGGCAGTTAGCCTTGTATGAACCTATAAACCCTGCAAGAAAAATATTATTTTACATAATACGAGCATGCATCCCCGACGCATAGCTAGAAATGTGGTTAAGAACCAAGTTTTTAGACTAATGCGTTTACATACTGATGCCTCATCTTTGAACAGAGCCTTAGACACCTTACACATTCTACTACTGCAAAGGGGATATAGTATAGGAGTAATAGAGTGGGCCATAGAAGAAGTTAATATGAAAGGAGTTATCCCTTATTTTTCTAAGAAATCTGAGACACAACATCCTAGTCCACAGCTAACCAATAAGTCTGACAGAAGCAGAATGTTTCTGACTTACTCCAGCAATATTAACTTTGTGACATTATGAAAAAGAATTGGCAAATTTTAATGACGGACGATAATATAAGCAAAGTTATTGATGATACTCCACAGTTTGTCTTTAGGAATAATAAAACTTTAAAACAATGCCTGTGTTATAAACAATCCAAGCCTTCTAGGATACAATCTGAACATCAAGGCACGTATGGCTGTAGGTCTTGTAAGGCATGGCGATTTATTTGGTCGACTACCTCTGTCATTCATCCTAGGACCTTTAAAGACATAATTTTTCATTTTTATGCAGACTGTAACAGTGGTAATCTTGTTTATATGGCACAATGCATAGCATGTGAAATGTTCTACATAGGAAAGATAAATTGTACCCTTAGGGAGCGCATACTGGAGCATGTAGGTTATATGAGAAATGGAAAATCTACTAATGCACTAGCTAAGCAAGTTAAATTTTGATGACACTCACAAATTTAAGTTTTTGGTCTTGCAGCAATTTTAATACTAATATCAGAGAAGGTGATGTCAGTAATGAAACTGAATTTTTGGAGCTGAAGTGGATACTAGATTTTAGAGCAGATGTGTTTCCAGGACTAAACCGTGCTATCTCTTTAATATCTGCTTTAAAAAGAAGAGGTCTGAATCACTGATTATATCACATGACTAATGTTTTCATTATGATTGGCCAAATGGTTGTTTATAAATGGTTTGTTTGAATGTGTATTTTATGGTCTGAAGAAGCAAACACATTGCGAAAGCACTTACCTGATTTTTTTTTATTATTTTATTAAAATATTTATATATTTGTACAACTTCAGCCTACTGAACATCTTTGACTTTTGCATACTAAGGAAAATAAGGGACTCAGAAATTCAAAGATATAATTGATATGGTAACCAAGACAAGTTAGCTTCAGTTGCAGTTTCAGATTTTAGATTAATGAAGATAAACCAAAGGCCACATGTGTAAATTATGTACTCAAATTGGTTCAGCAATACCCATATTTATGGAGACATGACAAGAGAAGTATTTATGAATATGGATTTAAAGGCTTCTGTTATGGCAGTAAAGGATATGTGGGAAGAGACTAAGCAAAAGATAATACAACTGAGAAACTGGAAGTTCTTGTTTTTGGATCTGGAGAGTAAGATACAATCAGTAAAAATGAGTTTTTTTTTCTTTTTACCTTTAGAAACAGGTCAGTCATTTTTTTATCAACCATAGGATAAGTTGTGGACAGCAATTAAGAGTTAAAAGTAATTTATTGGAGAAGGGAAGAAGGCTAAGTGGGATACGCTGATCCTTCCAGTAGAACAAGAACAAGGTAATTTAAGATTACCTGATCTGAATGGTATTTTAGAGCTACACAGTTAAGACTCCTCTGCATGTAACACAAGTAGAAGGTTATAATTCGAAGCGGAAAGGGATGATGATGAAGCAGGGGGTAAATTTAAGAAATATGTAAACAGTAGGATTTGGGATGGAGATCCTTGAGGAGAATTATAACCACCATACAAAATATTGTATTCATGGAGTTACAGAAAGTATTACAAGAACTAAACCGACGTGAAAATAGAGAAAGATTTTGCTGATGGGGAAGACTGCAAGTAGGGGGTGCAAAAAGGTTGGCAAGAAGGGGCTGGAATTTGCTGGAGAAAAATGGCAAAGGAACTGAAGTACTGGGGGAAAATAACTAAAGAGGGAAAGGTAATAAGAGTGGTATAAGGCAAGGAAGGCCTTTGAACTACAAGCTAGACACTGCCTTCTCTACCAGGGATTGATATCTGAGTATAGGCAAAGGGAAAGGGACAGAGGAATCCTAAGAGAAAGACCTGCTCTGGTAGAGGTTTTAGTTGAATCTAGAACAGAAGCTGCTGTTTAACGAGGGATAATTAGTAAGGCATATAAAATATTTCACAATAATTGTAAGAATCAAGCACAGGAGGTTAGAAAAAAGTGGGAAGAGAGACTGAATAAGCAATTTACAAGGGAACGATGGGAGGACATATACACAGCTCCCAAGTATGCAACAAAGTCCAGAAGGTTTAGGATTTTTGCTTGTAAGTGTTTGCATAGGTATTTTTTTTTTACCCCAAACAAACTTCAAAGATTTTTTCCTCGGGCAGATGGTGAATGTTGGAGATGTGATGGGGAAAAAGAGGTAGCTGGGAACATAAGTTTTGGGAATGTAGTGAGTTGGCAGATTTTAAAAATTTGTTACAGAATACTTTGTTGAAAATATTCGTAGAGCAAATGGGTGTAAATAAGGAAATGGTACGTTTGACTCTGGAAACACTGGATATACATTGCCTAGACATAGTAAGGCTTTAAGTGTAATTGTGGTGGCTGCTCAAAAAGCAATTGCTAGAAAATGTAAATCGAAGTCTAAACCAACTGTATTTGTAGTATTGAATATTGTGAGAGAGAGAAGAGCTGTAAGTGGGATGCTTAGAAAAGGGAGGGAAGAAATCACAGAGAAATAAATGGCAACTGTGGAACAATACTTGCAGAATAATGAGGAGGAGTGAGGTTTAATGGAAGGCAGGAATTGAGCAATTTAGGTAATGTTGGACTGATGATAGGCAAATTTAAAAAAAAATAGATATAGATATGATGTGTAGTGTGTATAAATGGAAAAGATTAATACGTTTTACTTTCTTTTATATTGATGTATGCTTGCCTGTGTCTTAATTGATAGTTTAATAAAGGTGTTAAGAATTTCATGCCAGAGAAAGAGTTTACCTTTGTACAGCTGTTGTCATACCAGTTACAGAATATTGCAACTGTAATTTAGTAATGTGCCATCTAATGCTATTGTAGAAGGTTTAAAAATATGTTTGAAACAGAATCAAAGGGCTTCAAGGCTTGTCCTATAGAAAAAAGTATAGCAGCCGTTCTTGGAGGAGCCTACCTAACATACAGGGCATTAAATGACTCTGCTTACATTACTCATCTGCTGACCTAGCACAAGAGAACATTCAGCCTAACTGAAAAAAAATATCAACCATACTGTAAAATTGGTAATTTCATACATCAGAAATTTCCACATGTATGAAATAAACTCTCCTTAGTTAAACTCAGCCTGTCAATGCATACATTCAAGAAAGAACTGGATGACAACCTGAGCAACCTGAAATTCCAGCACAGGATTCAGGGCATCAGGCTCCCTTAGTGACAATGCGCCTTGAGCTATTCACCTAGCCTGTGAACCTTGCATGCACTTGAAATACCTTTCTGTAGTGCATGCACAGTCATTGGCAGGATTATGCTTCACAAGTTCTAGGTTGCCTGAGCTACAGCACCTTGATTTCCCCCAGACAGGTATTGCAGCAGGACACCATGAATAATGCTGTTTTGCTGGATGGGTTAGATGGCATCTCCTGTTCACTTCACCTTTCCCTGGCCAGCTGTTGCAATGTCTGGTCTGGTAATTGTGCCTGTTTTGCCTGGAGGCATAGTTGGAGCTCTCTCGCTTTGCACCACCGAGCCAATTCATGTCTTGCATCATTCTTGGTTTTGGAGTGGGGTTGGCTTTGTTGTCATCATAATGACAAAACTGCTGTTGTATCATGGTCCTGTACACCGCAGGGCAGTTTTTTTTCTTTGTGATTTGCCCCATGTCTGTTGACCATCAAACCTTCCTCAAAATTGGACATGACCCATACATTCCCTTACCTGGAAAGTTCATCTGGGACTAGAGTGAGATTGGGGGGGGGGCTTCATTCGGGTAGCCATGAGGGTGCTTTATTCCCTTGCCATGATCTTGGAAGCAATGGAATTTGTAATGGCTGAATCCAACACCTGTGTGGGAAGTGTAACCCACTAAGAGGCCCACAGTGAACAGTTCCTTACATCCACATTTGAAGGCTACCATTGTGCTATGGCTTGATGAGCGTACTCCCACAGCCCTTGTGTTTACATCACTGCCCTTCTGTTGAGGAATTATGGCAGTGCATGTCTGTCTGTGCTCTATCTTCCCCCATGACAAGCATGCCCATCCTCCTTGTCTGCTCATTCTAGTACCTGATCTGCTTCTCAGTTTCTGGGCCATAGGCAGGGCTTTATCCCCTGTTCACTGGAGTTGGCTTAGCCCAGACCAGATGTTCATCCTGTTTCACTGTTGCAGTCATTACACTTGGGTTATCCTGCTGGCAGGCTACCCGCAGTCGGCCTGAATTCCAAAGTCTTGGTCCGGCGTCGGTTGCTGTCACCTCTTCCCTGACGTCCGTGCACCAGGGGTGTAAAAGGTGCAACAGACGCCGTTTTCTTCAGTCTTTCTTGCCGCGCGGTACTGAAGCAAAAGCAGTTCGCAAGTGCCGGTCGGCCGACTCCTGAGATTTTTGAAATTGAATTTCAGATCCGAAGTCTTCTATAAAGCTAAGTACCCTCTTGGGGAAACTTTTTTTTTTCTTGCTCAAGACTTTAAAGCATGGAGACCGATTCTGGACCTTTCTATTCTAAATACTTTTCTGGACGTTCCGAAATTAAAAATGTTGACTCTACAGCAGCTTCTGCCCATGCTGGGCAAAAAGGCTTGGCTTGTAACTTTGGACCTCAAAGGGGCATACCTGCATGTCCCAATCAGACAGTCTTGCAGAAGATACCTCATATTCATAGCTGGCTCAATGCACTACCAATTCTCTGCACTGCCCTTTGGCTTATCTACTGCGCCCAGGGTCTTCACAAAATGCCTGGCACCAGTAATTACATTTTGCAGACAAAGAGGAATTCAAATATATCCCTACTTGGACGACTGCCTTATTCAAGCAGAGGCCAAAGGCATTCTACTAAAGCATCTGGCGTTTGTAAAAAGATTACTAATTTGCCTAGGGTACACAGTAAACAAAAAGAAATCAAAACTAGTACCCTCTCAAGTGATAATATTCCTGGGTGCAAGCTTAAATACAACTGCCCAGATGGCTTATCTCACGCCAGACAAACAAAGGCAACTGACTTCTCACTTCGAAAACATGGAAACAAAGACCCAGTTATCTGCAAGAAAAATTCTGCAGGCTCTGGGCTACATGGCCTCTTGCATTCTGCTAATTTCATATGCAAAACTGCATATGAGGAAACTACAATGATACCTAAAAAGTGATTGGACTCAACATTGCCACAGCCTGGAATCATTAATTTCACTCATTCCCTGCCTGCAACAGGAGTTTCGATGGTGGGCACAGGCCTGTGACCACAACAAGGGACAGCCATTCACTTTACCCACAGCCAGGCAAACACTAACAACAGATGCAACAGATTATGCCTCGGGGGCCCACATGGCAGGAAAATGTATTCAGGGCACATGGCCCCCAAGCCAGAGGCATCTACACATCAATCAAAAAGAGATGCTAGCTGTACAAAATGCCCTGATAGCCTTCAAGGACCTACTTCATCCAGGACAGCTGCTGATAAAGACGGACAACACCACAGTCATGTGGTACATAAACAAGCAGGGGGCACACATTCCTACCCCCTCTGCAGACCAGCCATGATTTTGTGGAACACAGCATTGACTTACTAAGTACACCTGCAAGCACAATTCCTGCCAGGAAAAACAAATGCTCTGGCAGACGAACTAAGCAGAAACCTCATGGACCCTCACAAGTGGAAACTAGATCCACAAATCTTCAGCATGATAACAAGAAAATGGGGATGTCCAGATATCTTTTTGCCTCCCCTCACAATTGCCAACTTCAGAGATTCTGCACAAGGGCTTATCACAAACTAGCATGGAAAGTGGATGCTCTGTCATTCAGCTGGAACAGCCTTGCAGTATATGCCTTTCCTCCACTGCCTCTCCTCCCCAAGGTACTCCTAAAGGTCGGACAAGAGAAGCCACAAATTCTGATTGCCCCGGATTGGCCACGCCAACACTGGTATCCAATCCTAAGGAGCTTGTCCCAAGGCCCAGCCTGGACATTGCATCAAATTCCTCATTTACTGACCCAACAAAACAATCCGATCCTGCACAGCCAACTCAGAACTCTAAATCTAGCTGCATGGCGGATAATGTAACCATTCAGAATACACCTCTCTCTAAAGCGGTTATGGATGTCATTTTGGAGGCCAGGAGGTCCAGCACCAGAAAATCTTATGCAGAAAAATGGAAGAGATTCTGTGCTTGGAACCAGGCACAAGGAATTGACACGCTTGTTCCAAATATTCCTCAAATTTTACAATATCTAACTGAGATGCTGGACAAAGGCCTATCCTTCTCATCAATTAAGATCCATGCCTCTGCCATTTCAGCTCATTACAATACAGACCCGCCTATTTTTTCATATCCATTGCTTAGGCAGTTCCTCAGGGGGGCCAAAAACATAAGACCTCCAAGGAGAGCACCAATACCTGCAGGGGACCTCAATTTTGTCTTGGAAAAACTCACACTGCCTCCTTTTGAGCCAGCCAATACAGCAGAGATAAAATTCTTGTCATGGAAAACCGCTCTGCTCCTAGCAATAACTTCAGCAAGAAGAGTCTCAGAGTTACAGGCATTAATGGCTGTGGAACCTTTTATTCCATCCTGACAGGGTTTCTCTAAGGACAAACCCAACATTTATGCCAAAGGTAGTGTCCAGTGCGGCTCTTAACCAAACCATTCATTTGCCTACTTTTTACCCAAACCCTCAGAATAAAGGGGAGAGACTTGTGCATTCTTTGGACATACACAGACAGCTATGCTTCTACTTGGACAAAACTAAAGCTTTCAGAAAGACTGAACAACTTTTAGTGGCATGCTGCAGGATCACAAGGAAGGGCTATCTCAAAGCAGACTATTTCAAAATGGGTAGGACACTGCATTCGTTTCTGCTATCCACAACATCACAATCAGTGCCTAAGGGCTTTAGATCACATTCTACCAGGGCAGCAGCCACCTCAGCAACCTTCCTCAGAGGAGTACCAACCAAGGATATTTTGGAGTGCACACTTTTACTAAGCACTACCACTTGCCTCTTTACTCTAAATCCAGAGCAGGCTTTGCCACTGCAGTCTTGCAGGGCCTTATAGCCACTCCTAATTCTATTTAGACCCAGCTGCCCAACCTCAGCTTTGGGATTCAACCCAAGTGTAATGACTGCAAACACGATGAACATAGTACAGTTGTGTACCTACCATAAATGTAGATGTTCGAGTGTATTCACTGTTGCAGTCCAGGTTACCCACACGCCATCCCCCTTTCTTTGCTGGGACTTACAGCTATGTGGTGTATTTGCTTGTAGATGAAGGTATTGTTTATTTTAGTGCATGCTTTTATTAGCAATGTTTTTTAGCCTACCCTTTTGGGGGCACCTGACATCTGGGACAAGAAAAACTGAAGAAAATGGCATCGGCTGCATCTTTTATACCCCTGGCGCACTGACGTCAGGGAAGAGGCGACAGTAACCGACGCCAGACCAAGACTTTGGAATTCAGGCCGACTGCGGGTAGCCTGCCAGCAGGATAACCCAAGTGTAATGACTGCAACAGTGAATACACTCTAGCATCTACATTTATGGTAGGTACACAACTGTACTTTCTTGAACTAGTGTTCTGAAGGTTTTTTCCATCTGTATGCTTTTCTGCCCTATAGGCCTGCTGATAGTCAGGCTTTCCTCAGTTTGACTTGAGCCCATTCATTTTGTAGTTTGGGGGGGGGGGGGGGTTTCCCAGATGCTCATCGTGTTTCACTGTTGCAGTCATCACTGTAGGGTTCTTCCTGCCGGCAGGCAGCCCTCGGTCGGCCAGAATCCCAAAGTCTGGGTCCGGCGTCGGCTGTTCAGTCATGCTGCCTGACATCAGAGCGCCAGGAGTACAAAGCTGCCAGCCGATGCCATGTTCTCCAGTCTTTCTTGCCGTGCGGTGGAAGCAGTTCGCAAGTGCCGGTCGGCTGACTCCTGATATTTTTTCGTACTTCATTCCGAAGACTTACTCCTCCTTCTCAAAGCTAAGTACCCCGTTGGGGAAACTTTTTTCTTGCTCCAGTCCATTGTTAGAAAAAGTTAATAATTGTATTTCTTGTGGGAAGCAAATACCTCATAAGGATTTCCACTCCTACTGTATTCCTTGTTTAGGCCCTGACCACGACGTAGCTAGTTGTCGGTTTTGTGCTAGATTTAACCAACGTACTATTAAGTGGAGGTACGATTTTGCTTTTCACTAGTTTGGCAGGCGATTTAATTATAAAATGTTGTCAGACACGTTTCCAACTACCGGAGTTTACAAACGACGCAAGGATAAGGACAGGCCTCCGAGGTCCAAATCAGACAACTGTTTACAAGCAGAGCCAGCTGCAGGTTCGGCCATCGTCAGTGAGGCGCTTTCGCAGCCCCTGTCGTCGGCCGTTTCAGAACCGACTGCCGAAACGGACTCCCACGAGGAGCCAACTAGGACTTTGAGTACTCCAGCTGCAGGACCTTCGGACAGTGCTCCCTCGGATGGGTTTGGAGCCGCTGTGCAGGTACCGGCTTCCGAGGGGGTTTTCAGGCCTACACAGCTTCTGATAAAGGCAAAGCCAAAGACAAAGGTGAAGACTCCTTCTAAATCAAAGACTCCAGCCCAGGCCTCTTCTGATCCGGGACCTAAATCTCAGAAACAACTGCTTAAAATGACGGAGGACTTACTAACCATGATGAGGGGTTCACATCATACAAATTCTGATGCTGAGGAATCCATTCCATCAGCTTCTCCCCCTGAGGATTTTTCTTTTGGTGAAACTTGACATGAAATGAGGGAACATTTCCACTGGGAAGGACAGGAGTACTCAGAATCAAAGAGAAGGCTTGGGGATTTCCTTCTTCTTCCCCAACACAGACCCTTGGCTGTTCCTCCTATTTTGGATATTGTGGATGATGTCTTTTCTGAGGCTAATTTAACTCCTGACTCCCTTACTCCAGCTCCTAAGCCTGACAGATCTTACAGGGTCCCTGACTCCCACCATTTCCTTTACAAAAATCCTACTGCTGATCCAGAAACCATTTCTCAGGGCCCTAAGGGTGTTAAGGCCGCCTCTGCTAAAAACCCTATTCCGTCAGATAATTCTAGAGCTTTGGAGAGATGGGGCAAAAAAGTGTACAGTTCTGCTGCTTTATCCATTAGGGCTTTAAATTGTCAATTTCATATGCTAAAATATCAGCAATTTCTGTTGTCTGTTATGAAACAAAAGCTAAGTACCATTTCTGCATGTGCAGATAATAAGGAACTACACGATTTGATGCCTGCTACTGAGCAAGTGGGGAAGCATGGCTTACATTGTGGTTTTGATGCCTTGGAGGCTTCATGCAGGGCGTCTGCCACTGGCACAGTCATTAGAAGGCATGCTTGGTTAAAGGAACAAAACTTACCTTACCAAGTGAAAGCAAAATTACTGGATGCTCCTGTTCAGCATAATGTTTTTTTTGGGTCTAAGGCTGAAGAGGTGATAAAGAAAATGGAGGATAAGGCAAAATCTATGCAAACGGTTAAGGATTTCTTATAAGTTCAGCCCCCAAGATTTAGCAGAAATTGGCCAACTAAAATTTGGTCCTTTCCCATCTCGGACAGGCCTCAGAGGGGTAGATATAGGTGCTCCAGAGGGAGGGCCCAAACATAGACCTCTTACAGACCTAGACAGTGGAGTGCTTCCACCCCCAGGGGTGGGGAGGACAGACCTCAATCTTACAGAAAACCGGCTCAGTGACTCCCCCTGCATGGCTTCAGGAACCTCTGTCCTGGAAGCCCCTCTAAGAGGAAAACTCTCCCTTTTTCAACAAAATTGGACTTGTATAACCCAAGACAAGTGGGTTCTGGATGTAGTTTCAAGAGGTTACAAATTCCACTTTCATACCTTACCAAGACCAAACAGATGGCCAGACCTACCAAAACATCAATGGACAGAGGCATTAAACCAGGTGGGATCCCTCATGGCTATGAGGGCCATAGAACTGGTTCTACAATCAGAGACAGGGCAAGGCTTTTACTCAAGACTCTTTCTAGTTCCCAGAAAACAAAATTCATGGAGACCCATTCTGGATTTGTCAGTCTTAAATACATTCCTGGAGATACCAAAATTCAAGATGCTTATTCTGCAGCAGCTTCTGCCAATGTTGAGCAAAAATGCATGGATGGTGACATTGGATTTAAAGGAGGCTTACCTACACATCCCTATCAGACAGGAGTGCAGAAAATACCTCGGGATTAAGGCTGGCTCGAAACATTACCAATTCTCTGCGCTGCCCTTTGGCTTGTCTGCTGCACCCAGGGTCTTCACCAAGTGCCTGGCACCAGTAGTAGCTTATTGCAGACTCAAGGGAATTCAAATTTACCCTTATCTGGACGACTGCCTTATTCAAGCAGACAGCAAGGATGTCTTACTCCAGCACCTGGAATTAGTTCAAAATCTACTCAAGTACCTGGGATTCACTGTGAACATAAAAAAGTCAAATTTGACACCCACACAACAGATAACTTTTCTGGGTGCTCTTCCAAACACAACAACCCAGATGGCATTCCTGACATCCGAAAAACAACTACAGCTGGCTTCAACTTTCAAAACCTTGGCGTTAATGTCTCCGCTAACTGCAAGGAAATTCCTGCAGGCTTTGGGTTACATGGCCTCCTGCATCCTTATACCATATGCAAGATTACATATGAGAAAAATACAATGGTACCTAAAAAGTGTATGGTCCCAGCATTGCCACAGTCTAGACACACAGATTGCTGTCTTGCCTTGCCTACAAAAGGAATTCCATTGGTGGACCATGGCATGTCTTCACAACAAAGGACAAGCCTTCGGTCTGCCTCCAGCCAGCCAAGTGTTAACCACGGACACCTCGGATTACGCATGGGGAGCCCACTTGCAGGGGAAAGGCCTGCAAGGTTTTTGGACAGAGGATCAGAAGTACCTACATATCAATTTAAAGAGATGTTAGCTGTACAGCATGCCTTCTTAGCCTTCAGGGATCTTCTACAGCCAGGACAACTACTGATATGGACAGACAACACCACAGTTATGTGGTACATAAACAAGCAAGGGGGTTCACACTCCTACCCCCTTTGCAGACTAGCCATGACTCTATGGAACACAGCTCTAGCTTGCAAAGTGGATCTACAAGCTTAGTTCCTGCGAGGGAAACAAAATATTCTGGCAGACAGCCTGAGCAGGAACCTGTCAGACCCACACGAGTGGATGCTAGACACCCAAATATTCAAGATGATTACAGAAGCCTGGGGCTGCCCGGACATAGATCTATTTGCATCCCCCCTCAACCACCAGTTACAGATTTTTTGCACAAGGACATTTCACAGACTAGCATGGAAAGTGGATGCTCTCTCATTCAGTTGGAGGAACCTCTCAGGGTATGCCTTTCCTCCACTACTACTTCTTCCACGGGTATTATTAAAGATCAAGCAGGACAAACCCAAGATGATTTTACTGGCCCCAAATTGGCCTTGTCAGTTTTGGTACTCAACACTGATGAATCTATCCCAGGAGCCTCCTTGGATTCTACCTCAGATTCCAAATCTTTTGTCCCAACACCAGGGCCAGGTTCTGCACTCTCCTATCAAAACTCGCAGCCTGGCATATTCAGGGTCTATGATTAATCCTACCCTTCCCAAACAGGTCATGGATGTCATCTTAGAAGCCAGATGGCCTAGCACTAGAAAATCTTATGCAAGTAAATGGAAGAGATTTTGCACCTGGATGCATGCTCAGGATTCGGATCCTCTCATTCCTAATATCCCATTCATTTTACATTACCTGACAGACATGCTACATAAGGGTTTATCCTTCTCCTCCATAAAAATACATGCCTCTGCTATCTCTGCACATTACAATACAGATCCTCCAATCTTTTCGCATCCACTTCTGAAACAATATCTCAGAGGAGCAAAGAATTTAAGGCCCCCTAGGACACCACCCATACCGGCCTGGGACCTCAACTATGTTCTGGAAAAACTCACTGCCTCCTTTTGAGCCTGCTGCCACATCTGATATTAAGTATTTATCATGGAAGACAGCTATCCTACTGGCTTTGACTTCAGCCAGGAGAGTCTCGGAGTTACAAGCACTCATGGCTGCGGAACCTTATATTATTTTTCATCAAGACAGGGTGTCTTTAAGGACTAATCCTACTTTCATGCCTAAAGTGGTTTCCAAAGTGGCATTAAATCAAACTATTCATCTGCCAACTTTTTTCACTAATCCACAAAATAAGGGGGAAAGGATCTTGCATTCCTTGGGTGTACACAGGCAACTTCGTTTTTACCTGGACAGAACCAAGGATATCAGGAAAACGGAGCAACTGTTTGTTTCTTATGCAACAAATTCCCAAGGCAAAGCTATTTCAAAACAGACCATTTCTAAATGGATTGCTCATGGAATCAGATTTTGTTACTCTCATCATGGAAAGCAAATCCCAGGAAAAAGTAGGACTCCCTCTACCAGAGCTGCCGCTACTTCAGCTGCCTTTCTCAGGGGAGTACCTACCAAAGATATTTTGGAAGCTCAGTGCATATTTTCTCTAAGCACTATAATCTCCCTCTTTACCCTAAGTCTAGGGCAGGCTTTGCTTCTGCAGTCTTGCAGGGCCTTCTAGCCGCCCCTTCTACTCTATAACCACCACCCTTTATCTCAGCTTTGGGATTCAACCCTACAATAATGACTGCAACAGTGAAACACTATGAACATAGTACAGTTGTGTACTGAACTCTCTCAACTCAGGACTGGCAAGACCAGACAGGAGGAGAAAGGTAACCACACACACAACAAACCCAGTCACACATAGACCTGCCCCAACTGCAAATCAAGCACATGATAACACAAAAACATACTCGGAGGCTCTATTAAAAAACTTACCAAAACAGAGGCTCCCAAAGCAGACACCCAAAAATCCACCACCTCAAAACATAACACATGCAACACATACTTCAATAAATCGGTGTGTCAATAAATCACAGCCCTTAAGGCCAAACACTATGCCTGATACACTAGTGATAGGTGACTCTCTATAGTCAGACACACTGATGTCCCACTTACCAGGCTGAGCAAGGAGAGGGTAACGGTAAGCTGCCTATCAGGGGCTAGGATCCGCTATATAACACACACACTCAGGTCACTCAAAAGCACATACAAATATGACTCCGTCATTGTCCATGACGGCGTGAATGACCTGAGACATACCTCCTTGGACTACATGAAAAGAGACATTGAGGAGCTCTCGGATTATGTAGCCCAGGCTGGTATGACCCTGACCCTGAGCAGCATCCTGCCCTCACCAAGAATGATGCCACAATACAAAGACAAGATGATCAGCTTTAATAATTGGCTCAATTACTGGTGTCATTCTAGGGGGATCCAATGTCTGTCTGCTTGGTATGACATGCTGGACAAGCCACGCTGCTTCGCAAGGGACTGCTTGCACCTGTCACCACTGGGCTTCCAGATATTGGCTAAGGCTCTTGCCACCCCCATAGTGCCTTTTTTAGGCAAGGCTCAAAATACGAACCAACCTCCGTAGAAAACAAAAATGGAAAAAAATTAAGGGTAATGCTGCTCAACGCCAGAAGTCTAAATCTCAAGATGCAGGCTCTCGAAGCACTCCTCAGTATGGAGAACATCGATGTCTGCGCTGTAACCGAGACCTGGTTCAAGGCTCCTGAGAGCACCTCAGCGCTACCAGGCTTTACCTCATATCATGCTTTTTGGCCCCAAAACCCGGGCCGAACCACAAAGGGAGGGGGAGTGTCCATATTCATCAAGGATACCCACACCTCTAGGGTAGTGGCAACTCATGAAGCATCGGAGACTATCCAGGTGCAGCTAACCATAGGCAAAACTGCTATACAACTGGTTGCATGTTACAGACCACCCTCCCAATCTCAAGAACCCCACTCAGCCTTCCTGAAGACATTGGAAGATATGAATGTTTCACCAAATACCATCATATTGGGATATTTCAACTACCCTAACATAGACTGGGTGCACTATTCTAGCCCTAACACCCTAGCCCAAAGGTTCCTGGAATTCATAAACTCAAATGCAATGGAACAGCTAGTCACCTCTCCCACAAGGGGGGATAATATACTAGACCTGATCATCACAAACATGGGGACAAAATGCTCCACACCGGAAGTATTGCCCTCACTGGTGAGATCACAAACTAATCACCCTGGATATACATTTACCACCTCCACCCCCAGCACAAAAGACTACAGTGAGAAACTTCTCAAAAGCCGACTTTACACTTCTCAAGACTGAGATGGTATCATTTAAGCCCTCAAGGCCAATGGAAACCACATCCCACAATGCTGAATCCTACACAAATGCTTTCTACGGACATCTCCAAGAATGCATGGATCGTGCAATCCCAAATAAAACCAAGACCCTCTCCACCAAAGGAAAGCGTCCTGTCTGGTGTTCCCCAGCCATAAACAAAATTGTATAACAAAAGAAGGAAGCTACTGCAAGACAGAACAAAATCCCATAAAGGGAAGGTATCTCTGATCAGCACTAGTAGAAAGCTACGTTCTCTCATAAAAATATCCAAGGCCAACTTTGAGAGAAAAATCGCCAAGGACACTAAAGATAACCACAAGGCATTCTTCAGTTATGTTAGAAACCTGGGTGGAAACACTCAGATATGCTCAGAGTTAGTACACGATGACAAAAAATTTACTGAACCCACAGATATTGCCAACATTCTGGCAGACCGGTTCAGTGCTAATTTCTCCCCTCCCTCACCTCCAAAAGAAGAAATACTCATCCCTGCTGAATGTAACCTCCCTGTCATCTCTGATGTCCAGGTGAGAACCGCTCTCAACAAAGCAAAAAACACAGCATCTATGGGACCTGATGGTATCCCCGGCTGCGTGATACATGAACTCCCAAGAGGAGCTAAACCCACATATAAAAATGTTATTTAACCTTAGCCTTACTATAGGATATGTACCCGAACACTGGCGTACAGCAACAGTGGTCCCACTCTACAAGGGAGGCTCCACTACAGACCCTGGGAACTACCGCCTCATAAGCTTGACCAGCCTGGTTTGCAAAGCTATGGAAAGAATTATTATGGAACTCATAAACAACGACATTGGGGACCTACAGACACTTGATCCCACCCAGTTCGGCTTTGTAAAAGGCAGATCCTGCCTTTTGAACCTGGTTGACTTTCGAAACAGTCACTAGAGCCATTGATGAGGGCAAGGCAGTCCATACAACCTACCTTGACGTGGCTAAAGCCTTTGACACAATACCCCACTCTGGGATCATAGAAAAGCTAAACAGCTTAAAAGTAAATCCATATGTCACAAGATAGGTTGCAAACTGGCTAAAGAACAAAACCCGTAAAGTCAAGATTGCAGGCGCCATGTCAGACTCAAAGCCAGTCACAAGTGGTGTCCCACAGGGCTCTGTCCTGGGACCCCTCTTGTTCGGCATTTACTTATCAGATGTGAAAGCAAACATGGGAGGGTTGTGGCTGACAAAGTTCGCAGATGACTGCAAACTAGGCGCCATAGTCAATACACCAGCTGACACATACATCCTACAGAAAGGCCTCACCGAAACGGACAACTGGTGCCGGAATCACGGCCTTAAACTGAATGCCAAGAAATGTATAGTCATCCCCTTTGGGAAAAACAAAATACCCACAAATTATCACATAGACAGTAACCCACTGAGTACCGAAAAAGTAATCGGAGACCTGGGGACCCAAGTTGATAGTGACCTCTCATTTGACACCCACTTTGCCAAAGTGGTTAGAAAGACTTTCTACGTTGCCCACCTTATCATGAAGGGGTTCACATCCAGATCAAAGGCGGTCATCGTGCCCCTGTACTCCTCCCTTATCAGGCCCATGATTGAGTACAATGCCCCATTTGGTATGTACCTCACCCGGCACTTACAACAGCTGGAGAGACCCCAGAAGTACCTCACCAAGAGGATCAAGGGTTTCCAACATATGTCATATGCTGCCAGGCTAAAGAAACTCCAGCTCTATTCAGTAGCATACCGCCTGCTCAGAGGTGATCTGTGCCTGACATACAAGGCCTTGTCCAGTCAGGAATTGATGGACATGCTCCACCTCAAAAAATCAAAATCCATAAGAACCACGAGAGCCAAAGATTTAAACCTCAGTATAAGCATGAATAGAACATGCTGGAGGGACAGATTCATAACTCAGAGGCTTCCCATACTCTGGAACAAAATCCCAGTCCATGTTAGGCAGAGCCCCTCACTGACTCTCTTCAAGAGAAATCTTGACGAGTGGATGGGAGATCGTAGGTTTATCCCGGGGGTCACCCCTGTATCGCTACTTAAGAGACACAGTAAACTAATTTTAATAAGTAAGGGGGTCTTCAATGTGTCACTACTAGACAAAGGCACAGTATTCTAAATTTATCTTTACACCTTAGTACCACTACATGGGGTGGCGAAAACCACATCTCTAGGGCTAGGCTTGCAAATGCCTCGGGGAAGATAGCCTAGTACTAAACTATGAAATATGTAGATGTTCGAGTGTCTTCAATGTTGCAGTCTGGGTTACCCACCCTCCTTTCCCCTCTTATGCTTTCATTAGTGTGGTTTCCTACTTCAACCTTCTTCTGAGGTGTATTTGCTACAGGGTATGGGGTTTGCTGTATGTTACATTTTTGTTTTACTATTAGCCTTCACTTTTGGGCATCTGACATCTGGAGCAAGAAAAACTGGAGAACATGGCATCGGCTGCAGCTTTGTACTCCTGGCACTCTGAGGTCAGGGAGCATGACTGAACAGCCGATGCCGGACCCAGACTTTGGGATTCTGTCCGACCGAGGGCTGCCTGCCAGCAGGAAGAACCCTACAGTGATGACTGCAACAGCGAAGACACTCTAACATCTGCATTTATGGTAAGTGTACACAACTGTACTTTTTACTAGAGTGAGAGCCAACCCGGGAGGTGCTATTATTTAGGCAGCCATAATTGTTACTTGTATCCTTACTAGCACCCTGACAATGAGGGCATGTTTACATATTAGCCTAAATTCTCTTCTGGGTGGAAGGAAGTGTGACGCAAATTACCATGGGGGCCACAGTGCCTTCCCCTGTGGAAGTGCAGACTTCTTGCATTTGCTCAGTGGAGGCTGCCATGCACTGGCAATTTAAACTGCATGCATGCTCTGATTGTAGGCTTGCCCTCATCCCCTCCAGTGGGCTGCCCCCCCATGGGCACACCCAGCTTTTCTGTCAACTACTCCAAACTGCAACTCAAACCCTGGCCAACTGGGCTGTAGTCGGGACTTTATCCCTGTGCACTGCTGGAGCTGGTAGCGTCCTGAAGATTTGTGATGGGGAGTCTTCTAGAGTGTCATTTAAAGCACCAAATAAAACTCTCTATTACTTCAACTTTTCCCATTCATTTAGCACATTAACAAGTGCCGTACGGCTTCCTAGCTCTCCAGCCCCTACACTCCATTTCTTTCTCCTTGATTCATGATGTTCTTGCTGTGCTTTCCGTGGTGGTTGTTCCCATTTGCCGACTTGTGCTTGCAAATAAGGATGCCATTTGTAAACAGTACTTTGGTAGTTCTAAACACTGGCTTGCCAGTATAAACATTTGCTATGCTGGGCAATTAACTTGCTTCATTGTTGTGTTAACTGAGGTCACTTGGGCTTGGCTAGAGAATAATGAATGCCCCTAGGATTGTTTTTCCTTCCGTGTAGGACACAACTGGGAATGTCATCTACAGGTGTATGGGAAGAAGAATGGAGGCAAATGGGGAGGACTTCACCCCTAGGCTGTAGAATATCTTCATAGCTGTGAAATAAGTCTAGTTGGACGTGATTGCAGTATTTTAGAAAAAGTTATAAAGAGACCACCCATGCTGCAGACAACAGTAAAATGGTATATCTACCTTGAATTAGAGATTCACTGCATACTAAGTAAAACTCTTGTGTAATCTTATACAGTAAAGAGACTATTACCTGAACATTGATTATCAGAAATGTCAGTTATCTGAATGCAACCTTCCAAAGTTTTCCAGTAGGAAAAATCAAAGTCTGGGAGGATGGCATCATGGTTAAGGTGTTTACCTGGCAAACACAAGGTGCAGGGTTTGATTCTCACATGGGGTAATTGGCTAGGCTTAAAATAGCCCACAAGGGGCAATTAGCCTAGTACTAACCTATGAACCTATTCCCTGAATATGTAAAGATTGTACGTATTTGCTTGCGAATGTGTTTTGAATTTGTAGCCCGTTTGTATGTGAAAAATTATTCTTTATTGTCTACTGGAATGGCTGAATGGTTGAAAAGTATATTCCCTGCATGCAGAAAATAAAAGATGTTATTAGTTTTTTATCCAGTTCAATGTATGTTCGATTATCAGAACAGCCCCAGGTCCCAATTAGTTCAGATAATCAACTCTCTACAGTAACTAGTGTTATTTTCAGACAGACTGGTAATACTTCGGAGACATAATGGAGACATTTCAGGGTTATTGCCAGTTACTGAGTTGAATGAGATAGTTTGCAGGCAGAATTTGTTAGCTTTTTTCAGTTTGCATTAAACTGAAGTCTGCATTTAGAATACAGTGTGTGTTTAGCCCACTGCATAATTGGGGCTTGTCTGAGCAATTGTGTTTGGTAATGAAGTACTACACTGACATCACTGAAATATTTGTAAGAACAGTTTACTTCTGAATCCATTATTCTTGAAAGATATGCTGTATTTGTTTTACTGCGCTGCAGTATAAAAAAAATATATAGTACACTATAACTTTTTTAAAATGTGGGCTTAAGTAAAATACAGAGACGTAATTATGTACGAGTTAAAGGTGAAATAAAAATACCCATTTGTTAACTAAGTTGGCCCGCTGGGCGCACACACCCTTTTCAGGAGGGACACTGGAGCAAAGCCTAGTTAAGTGACTTGGTCGAGTTCACATAGTAGGGAAATGAGGTCTGAGGGAATCGTCCTGTACCACATGAATTACAGCAACCCTTAAATTTAAATTTAATTTCACTTTTTTCCGTGTTTTTACGTCGTCGTGTTGTTCTTCTGCTCGCATCGCCAACTTTTTTTTTCGTTTTCCCATACCCCGCGTTTGTGCGCTGGTAACAACCATCTTGGCGAAAGTAAAAGAAAAGCTGAAAAAAAAGAAAAAGGCAGGAAGAGGTAGAAGAACTAACTAGAGAGGACTTTATTATATATTATTTTTTAGTTTATTTCATTGTAAGGTAAGTTACAAGATGTGTTGCTATATAGATTTATTGCTGGTTTTAAAACAAAAGTGTATTAAAATTATTTTTTTTGGCCATCTTAAATATTTCATGTTTCTGAACTTGAAATCAACTGTAAATAAAAATGCATTTGTTCATAAACACATGCTTTACTAAATGTATATTTCAAAATGTCGTTGCTTTCTCGACAAGTTTTATGGCATCTTCAAACCCATGTTTCCTCGTACTTTAGTAGCATTTTTTTTTTTTTGTACTACCTTTCTTAAATAAAAATCCTGTCTCCTGAAACAGAAAGTATGAATGGCAGACTGTTTTACTGGCCTTTCAGGGAAGCAGTATAGCATGTGTTTTTCCCCCCATTCATCCTGTGTTGCTGGTTGCTGTTGAATTTCTGATATGTTGAATAATTTAATTTCTTCCTTTAATCAAGGAAAGAAGAGCAATCTTAAGACTCAGTCCCAGTCTATTCATAAACATAGTGTTACAGGCAGCAGTTAAAACAGTGCTCTATCAAGCTAATAATCCTGCACTTTGATTACTAGACATCAAAACTGTAAGAAACTTGAAAGCATTGATGCTTTTATATAGTTTGTGTCTGGTAAATATAACTTTACTTGAAATCTGAAAGGTGATTTAAAGTAAAACAAAATATATTATTGCAAGTATAAAGAAGTTATTCTTCATTATTTTGTCTTTAGAATTAGATGTTTTCTTCATCATATAAAATGTAGCTTCTAGACTATTTTGGCAGACTTTTCAGTTAGCTGTCATGTGTCTTTTCTTCTGTTGTGTGGTTTACACTGTGTCAAGACTCAAAACAGTGAAATCTCTGCATGTTCTTTTTTCTTGTGCTCCCTGCAGGGACCTACTACACTGACAATGAAACATTTGTTTTATAAGCATCATGCATAGCTGTTAACATTGGCATTTCAATATTCTGAATGTAAAATTTGTTAATTTTGGCTTTATCTCATTTGACCATTGGCTGAGGAAAATGAAGAAGTGATGGTTTGCTGACAATTTTATGGTGCTGGATTTTAATAACTAACAAGGCCCTGGCTTACTATATGAGGTGGGAAGGCGGACTAATGCTGAAAACTATTTGAAAATTTGTTGTTAGAATATGACCTGGTAGTTGAATATTACACACATAATATTTGCTAATAACAACTTGAGGATCTAGTCTTAAAACAGATTACTTGTGTCAATCATTTTTTCAAAGTCCTGTCAATTTCCAATAGACTTAGGCTTTCTGTCACAATTTAGAGATCTACAAGTTCAAAGTTTTCATCCATCCAAGCCAGTATCATCCCCATGTTTTCCTGTTCCTCTGTTACTTCACTTTACCCGTGTGTTTTACTGATTATCTGAATGCTTTCCTTGCTTTTGATTGTTTCAGGTAGTAATACATTTTGCCTGTATAACAGCAGTGTTAATTCAGCCCTCTGTAGCTTCCAGGGCCACTCGGTTTTACTTTGGAATTTAATCAATTTGACAGTTAAATCTTCCTTGAATCCTGACCATATCTCTCAACTGTCCAGATTTTTGTTTTTGTCTGTTCCTCATAACATTTGTGGTTTTCTGGCAAATACCTGGGATGATCTGAGGATTGAAGTCACTAAATAATGACATACATTTGAGTTTCAGACTTCAAATCATTCAGAAAATGTATGTTAACACAAACGCTGTTACTCTGTCAACTTTCTAAGTTTATAATAGCAATATTTAAAAATCTGTCCCTATTTTTGTCCCCCATTTTGTCAGGCTTTGTCCAGATTTCTTGCACTAAGTCTGTATGTACACCTTCATTGTTTGGAGGTTATTGATCACTGAAGGTGTTTGTACTCTCAGCCAGCCATACAGTGAACATTCAAAGATCATATCACAATTGTTTTATTTATTATTTTTTGTTAGCTTAGTTAGTCAGGCAGAGCAGGCAAGCATGTCAGCAGAGCCAGTTGGCTGAAATGTGCCAGACTAAAGGATTTGTGTATGCTAACCTGACTAAAGCAGACATGATTGCAGCTTTAGGCACAGCTGCATCACAGAACAGCAACATAGAGGACAATCAGACTGGCTGTGGAGATGTAAAACTCTCAGAAAATGGACAGTTCAACCTTTCCACATGTCATAGGACTTAAAAATCCATCTGGAGCTAAAGAGATTTGAGTTGGAGGCCAAGGGTTTGGAAATAGTGTGTGAGTGTGAGTGTGTATTTATTAATTTATTTATTGTTCAAACTAACCTACAGTATAGCCACATTAGTCCGCATAAACCTGGTTTTTTTTTTGCTCCTCAGTTAATGTGAGACCTTTTTTTGGTCCTCAAGACCATTTCAGTTGACTCAATGCGGCCCTTGCAACTGAAAAGGTTGGACACCCCTGAATTACAGCTCAGATTCTGAATCTTGTTTGCCAAATGCCAGTCTCAAATGCAACATAATGGTTACATTTGAGATTAATGATTGCATTTGCGTCAATTTCAGAGAACTTTTATTCAGATGTGGTGGGGTCATTTTTTATTTATTTTGTGGGGTTACTTGGTTTTGCAGGCTTGGTTAGGTGACTTAAACTCTACTCTGAGCACATTGGAGCAAGTTAAAGTCAGGAGCACAGATTCTCTGTTTATACTTGTTTATTAAATTCCTGTACTATATATCCAGAATGTGGGATGTATTTCTGCAGGTATACTTTGAATTTGTAAGTGTAGTATCATTTAGTAAAAAACACTTTCTTTGAGAAATGCTGATCAAGTTAATTTAAAAGTTGTTTTAAGCCGAATTAGCAGTAGTTTGCTGCAGGAAAGCCACTTGTTGAACTCTCTCTTAAATCACCACATTTAGAGGTTGTGTTATGGAATGGCCCTTGGTATTTTGATTGGTGTTTTGAAGTTGTGTAGCAGTTGCTGCTAAATATTAATTAAAGGTATGTAATAATCACAACTGCTTAGTAAAATAGAATGATGACATGATTCTTAATAAGAACCAATTGTAATGACATTTGAATTAATGTGTTAAAGTTGTGGAAATGTTTGCTTTTAAATATTAATATTAACCAACGAAAGAGAATAGCTGCAGGACTGCTTAGGAGTATAGAATTTAAAGGCTACTAACAGTGTGCCAAGAACTAAAGAGGATGCTTGTGGGACACAGGAGGAGGAAGGCAGTAGAAAGGGCGACTAAGACAGGAATGGACAGTAGTGGGGAGGGAGAGGGCTGTGCAGACACAGTGGATTTCGGCTGGCAGTATGGCAGAGGGGTGGCATTATGCATGAAAGGCATCTGGGTGAATGGGGCTCAAAAGAGAAGACTGGACTACAGTACAGTATAGCCTGACAGACTAATGGCAAGTTTTGGTGCTCTGGGCAATCTACCCACTTGGCAGCACCCCCTCAAAAAACTAATGTTGAGAAGTAAATACCGAATGTCTTGGCAAGAAGGTATTTTCTACTTTAATATCTACTTGCTGAAATATTGCAGTGTAAACAACACAGCTGGTGACTTAATGCAGTAAAGAGCTGTTATTGCCTTGCTGCAATTCAAAAGAAAAAAAAAAAACTCTGGTAGTGTAAAGATCCAGGAGCCTTTCCAATCTACAGTGCTACATATGTTCTTCGTGTTTCACTGTTGAAGTAATCACATTTGGGTTATCTGCTTGCAGTAGCTCTCAGTTGGCCTGATTAACAAAGTCTTGGGTCCTGCGTCGGTTGCTGTCGCATCTTCCATGACGTCGGGTAGTCAGGTGTATAAAGCATGCAGCCGACGCCATTACATCAGTTTTTCTTGCCATGCGGTGCCCGAAGCAGAAGCAGTTCGCAAGTGCTGGTCAGCCGACTCCTGAAATTTTCGTTTTTGAGTTTCAGAATCAAAGTCTTCAATTAAGCTAAGTATCCCGTTGGGGAAACTTTTTCTTGCTCTGAACCAATGCCAGTAAAAGTCAATAATTGTATTTCTTGTGGAAAGCAAATACCTGATAAAGATTTTCATTCTTACTGCATTCCTTGCCTAGGCCCTGACCACGATGTACCTCGCTGTCGGTTTGTGCCTTATTTAAACAAGAACTATTCATCGTTGGTATATTTACGCTTCTAAATATTTTGATACTCTGTTCAATTATCCAGATATGGCTTCGGTAAGCCACCCAACTACCGACATTCTGAAAAAACTCAAAAGATAGACAGACTGCATAGGTCCAAAGCTGCCGACAACGCTTCTCCTAAGCTAGTCGCCAGTTCATCGGTACTCAGTGAGGCACTTTTGCAGCCCCTGAAACCTGCTAGTTCAGATTCGCAGGCCTCTACTGAGACCCATACGGAGTCCGGTATGCCGCGAGATGCTTCAACTGTGGAACCTGCGGATGTCTCTACCTTGGATGGATCTAGAGCCGTTGTGCAGGCAGTGGCTTCTGAGGGTGTATTCAGGCCTATGCATATTAAACCAATGCCATCTTCTTCTTCAAGGCCTAAAACTTGATCCATACCTAGAAAACCAATGCCCAGACTGCATGGTCAGGCCTCCAGCCATTCTTATCATTTTGTTTTTTAGGTATAAAGACCTTATTACTTTAATCAGGGGAAGCCAACTTTCCCCCTCTGAGACCTAGGACTGAATTTGCTTATCATTCTTCTGATCAGGATTCTGAAATTTCTGATGTTCTTCGTGTTTCACTGTTGCAGCCATTACAATTTGGGTTATCCTGCTGGCAGGCTACCCTCAGTTGGCCTGAATTCCAAAGTCTAGGTCCAGCCTCTGTTGCTGTCGCCTCTTCCCTGACGTCAGTGCTCCAGGGGTATAAAAGATGCAGCCGACGCCATTTTCTTCAGTCTTTCTTACCGCATGGTGCCCGAAGCAAAAGCAGTTCGCAAGTGCCGGTCGGCCGACTCCTGAGATTTTCGTGTTCGAATTTCAGATCCGAAGTCTTCACTAAAAAGCTAAGTACCCCATTGGGAAAACTTTTTTCTTGCTCCAGACCAATGTCAGAAAAAGTTAATAACTGTATTTCGTGTGGGAAGCAAATACCTCATAAGGACTTTCATTCTTACTGTATTCCTTGCCTAGGCCCTGACCATGACGTTGCTAGTTGTCGGTTTTGTGCTAGATTTAACCAACGCACTATTAAGCGTCTGTCCGATTTTACATTTCACTATTTTGGCAGAAGATTTAACTATACAATGTCGTCAGATAGCCATCCGACTACCGGAATTCACAAGAATCGCAAAGAAAAGGACTGGCATCCGAGATCCAAAAACGACGAGGCTTCTTCTAAGCCAGTCGCCAGTTCACCGGTTCTCAGTGAGATGCCTTCGCAGCCCCTTACGACCGCTACTTTAGACTCGCAGGCCGCTACCGACACCCACGTGGAGTCGACCAGGCTGCTGGAAGCTCAAGGTATTGGACCTTCAGAAACTATTCCCTCAGATGGGTCCGGAGCCGCTGAGCAGGCATCGGCTTCTGAGGGTGTTTTCAGACCTACTCAGTTATATGTTAAAGCGACTTCAGCTTCTAAGGCAAAGACTAAAGCACCTTTAAAGACAAAGAAACAAGTACAACAGCCTCATGGACAGGCCTCCATGGCTAAAAAAACAGATGCACAAAATGGCCGAAGACCTTATTACTTTGATCAGGATTCCCATCCCCCTCCTGATAAGAGGCCTAGGCAAGAGAGAGAATATAAATCTTCAGATCAGGTTTCCATTTCATCTGATTCCTCTTCTGATCAGAAATACCCTCTTCCTCCCTATGAGGATTCTGATGCTGAAGAATCTATTCCTTCAGCCTCTCCTCCTGAGGATTATTCTTTTGGGGAAACTTTACATACCATGAGGGAGCATTTCCACTGGGAGAGTCAAGATTATTCTGAATCTAAGAAAAGGCTCAGAGACTTCCTTTTACTACCACAACACAGGCCCCTAGCTATTCCACCTGTGTTAGACATTGTAGGTGATGTTTTTCAGAGTCCAGTCTGACCCCTGACTCCTTACCTCCAGCGCCTTTTAAGCCGAACAGGTACTACAGGGTTCCTGACTCTCATAAATTCCTTTTCAAAAACCCTGCTGCTGACCCAGAAACTATCTCTCAGGGTCCCAAAGGGTCAAGGCTTCCACTGCAAAAAACCTTACTCCCTCTTACAGGGATTCTAGGGCACTGGACAGATGGGGAAAAAAGATTTACACTTCTGGTACTTTGGCTGTAAGGGCTTTAAATTGTCAGTTTCATATGCTCAGATATCCGCAATATATTATGTCACTGCTTAAACAGAAAATGTTGATAAATTCTGAATGTGCAGAAAACAAAGAAATGCAGGATTTATTACATGCAGCTGAACAAGTTGGAAAGCATACTTTGCAATGTGGTTTTGATTCTCTGGAGGCCTCCTGCAGGTCCGCAGTTACGGGTTCTGTCATTAGGAGGCATGCTTGGTTTAAGGAACAAAATCTACCTGATCATGTTAAGGCAAAATTATTAGATGCTGCATTACAGCATGATGCTTTGTTTGGTGTTAAAGCAGAAGAGGTGTTAAAGAAAATGAAGGACAAAGCTAAGTCTATGCAAACAGTCAAGGATTTCTTACGGGTACAGCCACCAAGATTTAGCAGACACTGGCCTACAAAGAATTGGTCCTTTCCAGTGTCAGACAGGCCACAAAGGGGCAGATACAAACGCCCTGGAGGCAGATCCCAGCCCCAAGGTTCATACAGGTCTAAACAATGGGGTGCTTCTACCTCCAAAAGTGGAGAAGACAAATCACAGCCTTACAGGAAACAGTCCCAATGACTTCTCCCTGCCTGCGCCAAGCACTTATCTTCTGGCAGCACCTTTAGGGGGAAAACTAGCACTTTTTTCTCAAAATTGGCACATAACCCGGGACACATGGGTCTTAAACATAGTGTCACAAGGCTACAAGTTTCACTTCCATACCCTGCCAAGGGCAAATGGTTGGCCAGACCTGCCAAAACATCAATGGACAGAGGCACAAAAACAAGTCTCATCCCTCATGGACATGAGGGCCATTCAACAAGTACCAGAGCAAGAGCAGGGACAAGGATTCTATTCAAGACTGTTCTTGGTACCCAGAAAGGACAAAGCCTGAAGACCAATACTGGATCTATCTATTCTAAACACATATCTGGATATTCCAAAATTCAAAATGTTGACTCTAAAGCAGCTTCTGCCCATGTTGGGCAAGAAGGCTTGGCTTGTGACTTTAGATCTGAAAGAGGCATACCTGCATGTCCCAATCAGACAAACATGCAGAAGATACCTCAGATTCAAAGCTGGCTGAATGCACTACCAATTCTCTGCACTGTCCTTTGGCTTATCTACTGCACCCAGAGTCTTCACAAAGTGCCTGGCACCAGTAATTGCATTCTGCAGACAAAGAGGAATACAAATATGTCCTTACTTCGACTGCCTCATTCAAGCAGAGAACAAGGACATTTTACTACAACATCTGGCGTTTGTAAAGAGATTACCATCCTGAGGGTACACAGTCAATGAACAGAAATCAAAACTAGTACCCTCTCAAGAGATAATATTCCTGGGTGAAAGCTTAAGTACAACTGCCCAGATGGCTTATCTCACGCCAGACAAACAAAGGCAACTGACTACCTATTTCAAAATGTTGGCAACAAAGGCCCAGTTATCTGCAAGAAAAATTCTGCAGGCTTTGGGCGTCATGGCATCCTGCATTCTACTAATTCCATATGCAAGAGTGCATATGAGGAAACTTTAATGGTACCTAAAAAGTGTTTGGACTCAACATTGCCACAGCCTGGAAGCAATAGTTACTCTCATTCCCTGCCTGCAACAGGAGTTTCGATGGTTCATAGGTTCATACTAGGCTATCTGCCCTAGGGCATTTACAAGCCTAGCCAGAGTGTGTTTGGCTGTTACCACCCTTTGAATTGAGTTTACTGTGCCCTTTTTTTGGGTTAGTTTACTGTGCCTCTGTCTAGTAGTGACACAGAAGTAATCCCCGGGGTAAACCTACAATCACCCATCCACTCGTCAAGATTCCTCTTGAAGAGAGTCAGTGAGGGGCTCTGCCTAACATGGACTGGGATTCTATTCCAGAGCGAAGGGAGCCTCTGGGTTATGAATCTGTCCCTCCAGCATGTCCTATTTATTTCTGTGCTGAAGTTCAAGTCCCTCGAGCGCGTAGCTCTAAGGAATTTGGATTTTCTGAGGTGGAGCATGTCCATTAAGTCCTGGTTTGACATAACTTTATACGTCCGGCATAGATCGCCTCTAGGTAGGCTGTATGCTACTGAGTAGAGCTGGAGTTTCTTTAACCGAGCAGCATATGGCATCTGTTTGAGTCCCTTGATCCTCTTTGTGAGGTACTTTTGGGGTCTTTCTAGTTGCTGCAGGTGTTGGGTAAGGTACATCCCAAATGGGGCATTGTATTCTATTATGGGCCTGATGAGGGATGAATAAAGGGGCACTATGACCTCCCTTGATCTCGATGTGAATCCTTTCATGATAAGGTGGGCTATATCGAAGGTCTTTCTAACCACTTTGGCAATGTGGTGGACGAAGGCCTGCCACCAGAACAAGGGACAGCCATTCACTCTACCCCCAGCTACACAGACATTAACAACAGATGCATCGGATTATGCCTGGGGAGCCCACATGGCAGGAAGGTCAGACATGAGAAGCCAAAAATGATACTGATTGCCCCAGACTGGCCACGCCAGTGCTGGTATCCAATCCTAAGGAACTTGTCTCAATGCCCAGCCAGGACCTTACCTCAAGTGCCTCATCTACTGTCCGAGCAGAACAATCAGATCCTGCACAGCCAACTCAAGACCTTAAATCTGGCAGCATGGCGGCTAATGTAGTCATACAAAACACACCTCTCACTAAAGCTGTGATGGATGTCATTTTGGAAGCCAGGAGGCCTAGTACTAGAAAATCCTATGATGGAAAATGGAAGAGATTTTGTGCTTGGAACCAGGCACAAGGAATTGACACAGCTGTACCAAATATTCCTCAGATTTTGCAGTACTTGACTGAGATGCTGAACAAAGGCCTATCCTTTTCATCTATAAAAATTCATGCCTCTGCCATTTCGGCTCATTACAATACAAAGCCACCAGTCTTTTCTCATCTGTTGTTAAGGCAGCACCTCAGAGGGGCCAAAAACTTAAGGCCTCCAAGGAGATCACCAATACCTGCATGGGACCTCAATTGTGTCTTAGAAAAACTCACACTGCCTCCTTTTGAGCCAGCCGCTACAGCTGATATAAAGTTTTTATCTTGGAAAACAGCTCTGCTTCTAGCAATAACTTCTGCAAGACGAGTCTCAGAGCTCCAGGCACTAATGGCTGTGGAACATTTTATCATTTTTTATCCAGACAGGGTTTCTCTGAGGACAAACCCAGTGTGGCCCTTAACCAAACTATTCATCTGCCTACCTTTTATCCAGACCCACAGAATAAGGGGGAGAGAATTCTGCATTCTTTGGACATGCACAGACAGCTACGCTTCTATTTGAACAGAACCAAAGCTTTCAGAAAGACAGAGCAATTACTAGTGGCATATGCTGCAGGATCACAAGGAAAGGCTATCTCAAAGCAGACTATTTCAAAGTGGATAGGCCACTGCATTCGTTTCTGCTTTTCACAACATGGTAAGCCAGTACCCAAGGGCATTAGTCCACATTCAACCAGAGCAGCAGCCACTTCAGCAGCCATCCTCAGGGGAGTACCAACCAAAGATATTTTAGAGGCTGCTACTTGGAGTTCAGTGCACACCTTCACAAAGCACTATCACTTACCACTCTACCCTAACTCCAGGGCAGGCTTTGCCACTGTAGTTTTGCAGGGCCTAATAGCTGCTCCTAATGCTATTTAGCTCCAGCCTCCCAACCTTAGCTTTGGGATTCAACCCAATTGTAATGACTGCAACAGTGAAACACGAAGAACATAGTACAGTTGTGTACACTTACCATAAATGTAGATGTTCGAGTGTATTCACTGTTGCAGTCCAGGTTACCCACCCACCACCCCCCATTTCTTTGCTGGTTCTTATCTGTACTTCTCTATTCTATACAACCTATGTGGTGTATTTGGTGTAGATGAAGGCAAAATATTTACTTTGGTGCATGCATGTTTTAATGACATATTTTTAGCCTTCCCTTTTGGGGGCACCTGATATCTGGGGCAAGAAAAACTGAAGAAAATGGCGTCAGCTGCATCTTTTATACCCCTGGTGCACTGACATCAGGGAAAAGGCGACGGCAACCGACGCCAGACCTAGAATTTGGAATTAAGGCCGACTGAGGGTAGCCTGCCAGCAGGATAACCCAATTGTAATGACTGCAACAGTGAATACACTTGAACATCTACATTTATGGTAAGTGTACACAACTGTACTTTTCCGCTGATGACCAGAATTTACCCTTTTCCACCTATTAGGATTCTGATGCAGAGGACTCTATTCCCTCTGCTTCCTCTCCAGAGGATTTCTCTTTTGGTGAAACCTTACATACTGTAAGGGAACATTTCTACTGGGAAAGCCAAGATTTTTCTGATTCAAAAAAGAGGCTTGGGGATTTCTTACTCCTGACTCAGCATAGGCCTTTAGCTATTCCTCCTGTACTAGACATTGTTGATGATGCTTTTTCAGAATCTAGTTTGGTCCCTGATTCCTTGCCTCCTGCTCCCAGAAAACCCGATAGATACTACAGGGTCCCTGAGTCTCACAAGTTCTTTTTTAAAAATCCTTTTGCAGAGCCAGAGACTTTTTTTTCTCAGGGACCCAAGGGCATTAAGGCTTCTACTGCTAAAAATCCTACCCCTTCTGATAGAGACTCCAGGGTGCTGGATAGATGGGGTAAGAAGGGTTACATGTCTGCAACCTTGGCCATTAGGGCTTTAAACTGCCAGTTTCATATGTTAAAGTATCAGCAACATGTTACTGGATTGCTTAAACAGAAAATGATGTTGATTCTTGATCATGTGGAAAATAAAGAATTACAGAATTTAATGCATTCTGCTGAACAGGTTGGATAACTTACTTTGCAATGTGGTTTTGATTCATTAGAGGCCTCTTGCAGGGCTGCTGTTACTGGGTCTGTGCTCAGAAGGCATACTTGGCTTAAGGAGCAATCTTTACCTGATCATGTTAAAGCTAAGTTGTTGGATGCTCTCTTAAATCAGGACCGCCTGTTTAGCAACAAGGCTGAGGAAGTTCTTTAAAAGATGGAAGATAAAGCTAAATCTGTGCAAACTGTCAAAAGATTTCTTACAAGTTCAGCCTTCTAGATTTAGTAGGCCCTGGCCCTCTAAAAATTGGTCCTTTCCTGCCTCTTCCAGGTCTTCTCAAGCCAAACCCAGACACAGCAGAAACCCTCAGTTTCAGTCCCAGGGGAGACACAGGACTAAGCAGTGGGGGGCCTCCACTTCCAAATCTGGGAGTAATAAGACTCCCCCCTTTGGTAAACTGTTTCAATGACTTCCTTTTAAAATTTCCAAGCACTTATCAACTGACTTCCCCTTTGGGGGGAAAGATTGCTCTTCATGCTGCTGCTGTATCTGGGTTTAGCTTGGAAAGACCTGGAAGAGGCAGGAAAGGACCAATTTTTAGAGGGCCAGAGCCTACTAAATCTGTCTGGGGTACACCATAAAAGTGGTATTACCAACAACTTACCATGTCATTCTTAATCATGATTACGGACTCTTGCAAGAAGGATCTTTGCTGGTGGTTGACCAGCCAACAACTTACGATGGGTCGTCCATTAGTGCTCCCCCCGCCATCAGCCACGGTGACCACGGATGCTTCTCTGATGGATGGGGGGGGCTATTTCAGGGAAGAACTGCCCAAGGCACCTGGTCGGAGACTAAGTCACAGTTGCACATCAATGTTCTGTAGCTGAGAGCGGTGCTTTTGACGTTGCAACATTCACGACTCTCTGCCTCTAGGGATGATTGCCATACAAACAGACATGTCATTAGTCTGGTACATCAACAAACAAGGAGGAACTAAGCCTTATTCTGTGTCGAGAGGCCTTGAGAATTTGGCAGTGAGCGGTGTCCACCAGGCGCTTTCTGATAGCGATGCATATCCCGGGGAAATCCGACATAATAGCGGACAAATTGAGCAGAGCCATTCTGCTACCTCGCAAGTGGTCGCTCAAAAACAAAGTTGCAGAAAAGATTTTCCGCAGATGGGGCCTGCCTTGCTATGACCTGTTTGCGTCCCCTATGAATGCCAAATGCAGAAGCTACTTTGCCCTGAATCTCCCACTGCGGGAAAGCCCAAGGGACTCGCTCGTACACGATTTGCCCCGGGACTCCTGTATGCCTTTCCTCCTTATTCCCCAATTCTTACAGAAAGCCAAAGCCCTCGGCAGGACAGTAATCTTAATAGCCCTGCTTTGGCCTCATCAGATTAGGTTCCCCTTTCTCCAACTCTACCAATTGGAGGAACCTTTGATTCTGGATCCAGTTCCAGACCTTCTGACATATTCTTCAGGGACCCTCCACCCCTCTCTTCGTTCCCTCAGACTGAGAGCTTGGCTGCTCCAGTTCCTTTCCTAGCCAGGTCACATGATTTTTCTTCAGAGTTACAACACATTTTTGTGTCTTCCCATGAAGCTTCTACCAGAAAGTTGTATGCTAGTAAATGGAAGCGTTTTGCCCTTTGAGCCTCTCGAAGCAGCGTTGATCCCTATGTGGCCCTTATTGCTAATATTCTGGAATTTCTCTGTAAACATTTTCAAGAAGGTACTGCGTCTGCCATCTCGAATTTTCATCTTGGAGCTGAGGGTTCTAACTTAATATCGCACAGATTATGTCAGGCCTTTCTTAAGGGCACCATTCATCTCAAGCCTCCTGTTAGACAGCCCTTTACTCCCTGGGATCTAAATTTTGTACTTTCCCGGATTATTCTTCCTCCCTTTGAACCTGCATCATCCTGTCAATTGAAATTCCTGTACTGGAAGGCTATTTTCTTGGTGGCCATTACCTCAGCACACAGGGTATCTGAGCTTCAAGCCATTTCTGTCAAACCACTGTATTTGGTGTTTCATCAGGACAGGGTTTCAGTTTGTTTGGACTAATCCTTCCTTCATTCTTGCCAAAAGTGTGCTCTGAGACCAACCTGAACCAAACTATTGCGCTTCCAACTTTTTTCTATAATCATTCTAATCATTTGGAATACATGTTGCATAAACTTGATGTCCACAGACAATTGATATACTATTTGGACAGGACAAAGGAATTTAGAAGATCTGACCAACTTTTTGTATCTTACACTGACGCTAAGAAAAGATCATCAGTTTCTAAAGTTACCCTTTCCAAGTGGTTAACTGACCTGCATTAAATTTATCTACTCTTCAACCAACCAAACATTAGAATATGGTGCGAAGGCCCATTCAACTAGAGCTGTCTCCACGTCTTCGGCTTATACGGCTCGTTTACCTTTGGATACTTTATGTGCAGCTGCCACTTGGTCTAATCCTTATATCTTTATCACACATTACAAAGTGGACAAGGCCTCCAGGGACAGGGTTTCCTTTGGTTTCACTGTCCTCAGGAATATACTCCCGTGAGCCACCCAGGATTAGGGTGCTTGGGACGCTACCCTTGTGTAAGAATAAATGGTGAGATTGAACAACTTCACATAAAGAAGTCATGTACGTACCATAACGTTCCATGTGAGTTGCTCATCTTGCCTTTATTCTTACATTCCCACCCACCATCCCCCTCCAGGGTCTCGAAGAACGGGTAGACTTTGGGTCTAGTAGTCTTTTCTGAGATTCTTTCTCCAGCTGGAGTACTTCGGAGTTATTTTTTTTAGTGTTGCTGAGTTCAGCAAACTAGATCTGGGGTTAGGACAGAGAGCATCATGGGATAGGGGCCTGTCCTCGAGCTATTCGGAGATCTTTAGCTAGTAAAGTGGCCGACTCGGAGCCGATGGCTCGGCTCCGAACCCATGTATAAGAATAAAGGCGAGATGAACAACTCGCATGGAACATTATGGTAAGTACATAACTTCTTTTTTGGACCTATGGATGAACTTTCTTCTGGAGAGGATGATGAATATGTGGAATAATCTGCCTGAACCTATGATGAGCAAACAGTCTTATGGATTAGTAAAGTGAAGATATAACCACATCGGTGTGCATCAGCTATCTGATATATACCAGATTTCTTGTAGTATAGCTGTTGATGTATCTGAAATAGAAATGTACTGAAATGCTGAGAAGCTTAAAGTTGTACTTGAGCAAGTCTTGCAGATGAATAAGTCATACAGGTTGGTGGGAGGGGTATTGGGACTATTTAAATTACTTACTTGTTGAACAGCTTTGTGATGCATGTATTGTGGGTGTACATACACACACACACACACACACACACACACGCACATGGTGATTGCCATCCTCCTCAGTAATCAGGACTAAGCCTTGGGCTCAAGATAGCTCTGGCCGAGAGACTTCCAAAATGGCTGCATGTTGAGTAACAGCTTATCTCTAGCTCTCCCAGTGTGAAAGTAGAAACTCAACAGAGAATGCGAGTAGACATTTGTGTTTATGGGTAAATTTCAGTAACTGGCTAGTAAGTGTACTGCCTGGATGCCAGGAAAAAATAAATACAGGACACTTGGAAAAAAATCGGCTACAGGAAGTAACACTGGGGAAAGTTATACAGCTGTTCAGCAAAAAGGAATGCGACCTCCCTATATGACTTGCAGTAACCTACAGGAAAGATGAGACAATTGCACACAGACCTGGTTAAAATAAACAAAACCCTGATGGAGTAATACAAAGGCTAGAAAAAAAATGAAATAAACTTTAAAAAGACATTCAGATGAGGTGATAACTCTGCAAAAATCAGAGGTTGAAATGAAGAAAAGGTTGGCTAAATATAAGACTGCTCAGGAAGAGATGTTTCAAAAATAATAGAATGAGAAGACCGAGCACATAGGGAAAACCTGAGATTTTCAGATATACTAGAGAAGCTGGAAGGAACAGACAGCATTAATTTTATCAAAACGCAAATAAGCAGCTGGACTGGTATTCCACAGCAAGAGTTTAGCTGAAAGGGAGCATTGTGTGCATGCTCCAAACCTGGCTATGAGAAAGCAACTTTGACCTTTTAATAGTAAAGATGCAGTCCTTCTAGCAGAAGGAGTTGATTTTGACAAAACGGTGGCAGAAGGACAAAATACCTGAAGTGGGAGACACTAGAGTGTTAGTGGAAAATGTTTACTCATTGTACACCAGGCAGAAGAGGAGTAAATTCATTCCACTATTCAGGAAATGTCATGATGCGGGTGTGAGATTCAAACTGCTGTACCCAGCTGCTTTGTATGTATTTTTCCTTGGAGGGCAGATTCATTTTTTTGATCAGGTACGTGCTGAGGAAGAAATACAAATGTTTTCCAACAAAAAGTGAGCTGTGAAACAGGAGGAGATTGTTTCTTATTTTTCTGGTAATGAAGACCACAGAGACTGCTCTGTGAAACCTTTTCCAGTGTTTCAATGGAAAATGTTGGAGAAAAGGAGGGAAGCATGAGAGTTGACTAGAAAAAAATTGAGAGTACATTGGAAGTGAAGCAGAGACAGGATTTTGGAGATGGAGATGAACAGTAATAAAACCAGTGACATAATGTGGGATTGCAGTGTAATAATTATATTTGTGAAATGTGACAGAACAAGTAAATCTGGAAATATTGGACTTTTTCAGAATTTATTGGACTTGTAGGGGACTGTAAAGTACTTCATGCCATTAATGTTAGGAAAATACTTTGTGGAGGGGAAGAGAGGGGGAAGAACTGCAAGTAAAGAAAACCATTTTATTTTTCTTAATAGTACTATATCTCTGGTGTAAATACCAAGAACTCTTTATCAGATTGTCTCCATGACATGGTAACTTGGTTACAGTCTGGTGGAGAGTGATTGGCTTGGGAGAAAAAAAGAAAAGAGAAACTGGTTAGGAGATGTGTTCTCTGAAAGCATTTAGTGGTTTTCCCAGCTGGGAGAGCTATAAAGATAAGCCAAAACCAATTGGCACTTGGTAGAAGCACAGGCTGTACCATGAGTCTTAGTGTGGATAACCTTTCATTTAAGTTAACTCCAGATTGTGTGTGTGGCTGTCAGCTTGAGACATTTGTTCCTGTTAAGAGGGTGAAACTTCACTATTTGAAGATGTACATAGTTTTATGTGGTAGTATTAAATTCATGTTTTTGGTGGGTATTGGGAGTTTTTTTTTTGAGGACTTTCAATAAAACTTAGTTTTGTAAGATGTGACATAGGCTCAAATCGATATGACACAAAACTATATAAAAGTTCAGCTTGCCAAATAGTGCATGCATGTAACTCAAAAGCTGGAACTAGACATTTAAAAAGGTGTTTTACATAAAAGGTGAGAATAACTTTCCAATACAATGATGCCTTTTGTAATGTCTTTAAATTTCAATGGTTTCACAGATAAATACAAAAAAGAAAGAATAGTGACCTATATTAAAAATGTAGAGTGCAGATAGCTATGTTACAGGAGACAGACTTGGAAAGAACTGAGCATGTGAATTTGATTAAGCATCCTGAAATCCTTTTATTTTTATTCATAGAAATATCAGGGACAAAAGGAAAGAGGAGTACTTATATTAATTACAAGAGGAGCTCTAATAGTGATAGAAGAGGATGAAAAAGATAGTGGCAGATTTGTAGTGCTAAGGGGCTAATGGCAAGGGAGGAGGATTACACTGGCATGTATTTATATTCCACCTAGAACTGCTATAATGGAGCTTAAGAAAATTCTGGGAGAAATAATCCATTTTCAGCAAGGAATATTACTTATAGGGTGGACTGGAATTTGATTTGTAGCAGTGAATATGTGCCTGGGTGCCCAGAAGGGAAAGTGTAACAAAGGAGGGTGGATTTTTAAAGAAATGTTATTAAAGTATTTGACATGGAATGATGTGAATTCAGTCATAGCAGTTCAGAGTGAATTTATATATCATTCCCCAATGTATAAAACTGGGGCTAGGTTAGACAGAATTTACATTTCACAGGAACATGTACATTTAAATGAAGGCCTTGCTACATACCCAATAACTATTTCAGATCATGTGCAAGTAATTAAAATACAAAAACAGGGTAATGAAGTGTAAATGAGACACACTGGTGCTTTCTTACCTCTCTGTTGAAAAGAGGACTTTAAGGAATCAGCAGTGGAGATTATTCAGGAGCTATTTGAAAGAATAGAAGTTACTTCTCAAAATGTTGCTAGGGAGTGGGATAAAATTAAGGTGGAGTTTTAAAATGGGGTGGAAATGAAAGAGAGCTATGGTTAAGTAACGAGAATTATTTATTGGGAATGACAAATGTTAAAGTATTGCAGAATAGGGGGAATCTCACAGAATAAGAAAAGGATGAACTGCAGAATGCTAAGCAGAAAATAAGGGATTACATTGATAGTATACATGAGATGAGAAAGATTGCTGTTAAGCAACTGCTTTTTGACAGTAACACTAGAGCACAAATACTTTTAGCACAACGACTAGGGCAACCAAAAGTAGAAAGAGCTGTTGCCAAGCATTTTGGAGCCTTTGATAAGGAAGATGATGAGATCTGTATTAGAAATATTTCGTAATTTCTATGAAATTCTGTATAACGTAGAGAAATATCGAAATCGAGAAAACATACAAATATGTTTATGGAAGAATTGAATATGCCAAGTTTAGAGGTAGATGAGGCTCCGTTATTAACATTTAGTATAGGAGGAGATGAGATAGAAATTGTGGTGTATAGGCAAGTCCCCAGGAATAGATGATATTCCTGTGGAAGTTTGGAAGCTAGGAGTGAAAAAAAATGATAAAGATTTGGAAGTTTTTGTTTAACAGTATTTTAACAGGAGAAGTATCAACATCCTGGAGGATAGCAGTGGTAGCTGTAATACCTAAAGAGGGTAAAGATCCATCAGATCCAGCTTCATACAGGCTCATTTCAATACTAAATAACAATTATAAAGTGTTCATGTGTATAATGGCTGAAAGAATGGCAAAAATAATCCCAAAATTTATTGATTTTGGATCACTTTGGTTGTGTGGAGGGGAGGCAAACATTTGACATTAACAAAACAATCATGATCCAGAGGGAAGCAGAATATAAGAAAATAGCATTGTTGTTGGTGGGTCTCGATCAGAGAAAGCACTTACACAGAGTAAGCTGGGACTTTATGAGCAGGGCAGTTTAAGCATTTGCATTTCCTTAGAAAATTATAGGGTTGATTAGGAAGGTATATGAGGGATCGAAGGTGAAAATTAAAGTGGGTGGGGTCCTTACTGATAATTTCTGCTTGAGCAGAGGAACCAGGCAAGGGTATCCTCTTTAACCTTTGTTGTTTGTATTATATTTTAGAACCATTGGCAAAGGAAATAAGGGACCCATAAATTCAAGGATGTAGTTGGCATTGTAGTGAAGAAAAGCTGACTCTGTTTGCAGATATTATTTTATACCTGACAAAACCAGAAAGATACATTACAGTGCTGTTCAACATTTTGAGACAGTTTCAAATCTTTTCGGGGTACAAACTTAATGAAGCTAAAACAAAAGCAATAGTGATAAATTGTTTGTTTCTTTCGGCTTTTCCCAGTTGGGGGTCGCCACAGCGGAACTCCGGTCCGCTAATGATTGGCAGTAGATTTTGATGTGCTGGCTTGCTGGGCCTAACGCACAACCTTCAACGAAGGAACGCCCATTCACGCATGTCGCCACACAGAAGACGCTCTGAGAATCGAACGGGCAACATCTAACTGTGAGGCAACAACGCTACTGCAGCACCACCACCGCAGGCTCTGTACCCACATATAAATTGGCTCAGCAATATCCAAATTTATGGGGGCATAATAAAATGAAGTATTTAGGAGTATGGATTAAAATGTTTGTGGTGTGGCAACAAAAGATAATTTAAAAACTGAGAAAATGGAGGCTTTTTTATATGGGTATAGATAGTAAGAAACAAACAGTTAAAATGTTTAGTCAGATTAGTCTTGTACATAGGTCAGGCATGTTTTTATCAAGCAGAGGAGAAGTTGTGGATAGCATTAATAAAAAGCTGAAGGACTTTATTTGGGAGGGCAAGAATGCAAGAGTCAAGTGGGCTATGCTGATTCTTCGAGTAGAACGGGGGGAGGGGATTACCCGATTTGAAGGGGTATTTCAGAGCTACACAGTTGAGGCTCCTGTACATAGTACAAGCAGAAAACTATAATTCAAAGTGGAAAGTGATGATGATGTAACAGATGTTAGGAAGCTGAAGAAACAAGGAGAGATTGGGATTTTGGATGCAGGCCTTTAAAGAAAACAATCTAATCTTACAGAGAACTATATCCGTAAAGTAGCAGAAAGTATCCTAAGAACTAAGCAGACATGGGAATGGAGAAATTGAGGTTCTGCCAATAGGGATGATTGCAGTTAGGGATATGGACAATAGGCAAGTGGGGGGCTGGAATTTTATTGGAGAAAACTGGCAAGGGAACCAGGTATAGTAGGAGCAAATAACCTGGAGAGGGAAAGATGATAGAATGGGAAGGCACCAAGAATTTACTTGGACTACTGGTTAGAGATTGCCATCCCTTTCAAGGATTGATATATATAGGCAAGGAGAAAGAACTAGGTGGCGGGGTCTTAAACGAAAGGCCAGCACTGGTAGAATTTTTAGTAGAATCTAGAACAGAAGCTGCCATTAAAAAAGGAATAGTTAGTGGAGCATATAAAATATTGCATGATAACTATAAGAATCAATCTGAGGAGGTTAGAAAGGATTGGGAAGAGAGACTGAATTAGCAATTCACAAGAAATCAATGGGATGATATATGTATGTCTCCCAAATATGCAACAAAATCTAGACGATTTAGGATTTTTGCTTGGAAATATTTACATATATTTTTTATACCCTAAGTAGACTTAGAGAATTTTTCCTCTGGTAGACGGCAAATGTTGGAGATGTGACTGGGAAGAAAGAGGTAATTGGGACCATATTTTCTGGGAGTTGGGTGAGTTGGTGGACTTTAAGGGTTCCCTGTAGGATGCACTGTCAGAGATGCAGGGTGAGCAGATTGGTGTGACAAAGGAGATGATTTTTCTGAGCTATGATACAGATTGGAATTGCCTATACATGGTAAGGCCTTGCTGTGTCTAATTATGGTCGCTACCAAAAAAGCAATTACTAGTAAATGGAAATTGAAATCTAAACCAACTATACTAGAAGTAGTGACTATAGTAAGAGAAAAAACAACTGGAAATGAGATATTTAGAAAAAGGTAGGCGCAAACTACATAGAAAATAAATGGGAATTGTGGGAACAATGCATACTGGGAAGGAATGAAGTTTAAAAGAAGGCAGGACTTAAATGAGCTGTGTAATGTTTGAATGAAAATGATTGGGTAGATTATAAGTGATTTATGATATGAGTCTGGTTTGTTCATCGAATAAAACTAACGATGAACGGCTAATACTTGAATGTTCAACCCTGACCATTAATATTACAGAAGATGTTTTATTTCGAAAGTAAAATCGTCGAATGGCCATAGTTGCCCAACATCCCGAATGCCCAAAGATGAGTGTCTTCTGTAATACTAATTAACTAATTAGTATTAGCCATTCGATGTTGGCTTTATTTGATGAGTGAACATAGACCCGTATGATATTTGCAAGCGGGCGTGTCAGTATGGATTGTGATGTAAAATGCTTGCAGCTAGGATTGTGTATGTGTGGTTTGTTTTCATTCATATAACTGCACGATTGCCTATATCATAAGTGATAGTTTAGTAAAGCTGTTTCATGTTTAAAAAAAAAAAAAAGTGCCAGGAATTAAATTATTTATGCAGCGTTGCTTAGGTTATACAATATAGCAATGTATGTGAAGTATATTTATAAACGTGTACTTGGTAATACAGTTTGATTACTTTTATATAAATGTAAATTTGACTATGCCACAAGTGTTGCTTCAATAAATTTGTTTAAAAAATAGCTCTGGTAGAGAAATTTTATCCAGACTGTTGGCTTACTACCCCAGTCAAACAATTTTCTGGACTCCCGTCCTGTCTTCAGCTCTCTTTTGCTGCTCTTCAGCTTGCAAAGATAGTTATTCTCATTTTTTTCGGTACTAGATGTTTATCTTTCAACTAAAAATTTATTTCACTTCTTTTTTTTCAAGGTGGCCTATCTTTTTAATTTTTCCTATAACTTTTATGTTAAAGCTTTCCTTTTTGCTGTTTGTGGGGTTTGTTCAGTCTTTTTCTCCTGCTCAAAAAATGGTTTTCCATATCTTTTAATTTCCTCTTGTTGCAGCCTTTTTTCCCTGCCAATTAGACAATTTCTTCTTCTGACGTTATTAATTTAGTGAATTACTTGGGTATTTACTATACTTGATATAACATTGTTTTTATGCGTTGCTGTTGATATTGTATCTATCCATCCACCCACGACCAGTTTTTCTTGTTTTTTGCACATGGGTTAGGGGTGTCACTTTAACAGTGACATTCATCTAGAGCCAAGGTTTGATACTGTACATTGATGCTTAAATTGATCATGGATTCCCATGCAGACAGACTTGTATGTTGTGCAGCTTTTGGAAACCCAACATCTCGGGTAAAAATGCATGGTATGTAAAGCATTTTATAAACATACCGTTTGAGGATTACAGGAATAAACCAATTTTGAAAGGGCTTTTACTTAGGGAAGGGGAATGTGAGAGCCAGTCTTTTGTATCAGATTATAGAAGCCCAAGGACAAGACAAACTTTGTAAGCAGGAGGAAGAGTCTAGTAGCACCTACGTCTTTAAACTAATTTCCTGTGTGGCTTCATAGTGCACAGAAATAAAGACCTGACTGCAACGCAGGTGACCTGGGTTTGTTTAACCGTACTGACACTGAAGGAACCAGACAAGTGAGGGGCAGGAGTGAAGGGCATGGCCTGCCTGCCTCCCTCTCTCTGGGGGGGGGTTGCTTGTACCGATCATGCCTCAAGGAAAAGGGCAGGGCTGGTTGGTGGGAATGTCTCTTACAGAAGTGAGGAGATGCCGTCTGCCATCGTCCATTGCACGCCCCTCCCTGGTACCTAATTTGGTGTGTGTGTGTGTGTGTGTGTGTGTGTGTGTGTGTGTGGGGCCTGTGAGAAAATAAGAAAAATCCTCAAAGCACTTTTAATGGCTCTCTAAATGATGGCGTCTTCCATTTATTCCTTGTCCCTGTGACTGGGACCAAATGGGCCAATTGGATGCAGGCTGATGATCAACAGATGGTGAGCAAAAAACATTAAGCGCAAAACAAAAAAAATAAAATAAATTCCCACCCAAATTCCCAAGGAAGGAATCTTTTATTATGTTTTTTTTCTATTTTGAGAACTAAGTATGAGAACGATAAGGCAGTAGGGAAGCAGCCAGGATTTCTTTATATTTTGATGAAGCAAGACATCAGCTAAGGAGAGATAGTACAGTGTCAGAACTAGAGGTGATAATGCTCATTCCTTTCAGGCCTTATGTGCCTTGGTTGGTTGTTCCAGCTAAACTGGTTTCTCACATAGGCGAAAGTCACCATGGAGTAGGACTACAGTAAAATGATGGAGACTTTGATCCAAGCACAGGTCTCTTCCGTGTGTATCTTGGTAGATTAGAAGCGTTCTTTGCAGCTTCCCAGTCCAGGTTTGTCTTTAACAGCTCATGTCTTGGCACCAGTTGTATCGAGCTTAGACAATCTCTTAGGGTCCAGCATCTGTGTCAATTGAAACCTCAGTAACTGCAGCTATTGACATTTTCGGATTACAAGATTCCCTTCAGCACTGATCTCACTGTGAAAACTAATGGTGCTGTTGCCGAGTTCAGTGACTGTAAGTCTTCATTTGGTACCAGGGCTTGTTCCCAAGGGCTCCAGGTTGGCAGTGGTACTCATTTTCTTGATACTGTTCTTTGCTTCATCTTCTGTTTGATTCCTTTGTATCAAAGAGATGGAGTCTGGCATGTTGTCCCCGCCAAACCACTTGCTTTCAAGATGTCCAAGTCCTTTTCACCAATGAGGATACATTGGGTATTATGCGGACTTTATCCTGCCTCCATCTAAGGCTTGTCTTAGTCTGTGCTTGGAGCATCTGTTTTGCCCTGTCAAAACAGAGGTTCAGATGTCCAGCAGCAGGATCTGGCCTGTAGGTCAAGTTCAGTCTGACATTCCTAATTCTCTGCGTCTTCCCCAAAGAAAGGAGTTAAGCATAAGAGTAGGCACGTTTAATTTCCCTGTTAACATTGCCATCTGCAGACACTGATAAATTGACTGTAGAGAACACAATAGATTCCCATGCTTCTCCCGTGGATGATGCCAAATTTGGGCATCTCTTGGATTTTATGATAAGGGTGGATGGCCTTAGGAACCTCTTCAGTCTGTTGACAAGACATGATGACCTTACCATCCAAAAGACATGGATAGACCATGTTAGATAACGGATGGTCCTGATGCTGTGTTACATTCCTTTTGGTACTCGAGAAAACAAAATTTTAATCTGATCCTAGATCTGGGTGTCCAAATAAATTTATCCCCAGTACAACATTTTGGTGGTCTCTGTACAGATTCTCTTTTGTCTTACTAAGGGAGATTGAATGTATTCCCTTGACCTCCAAGATTCTTACCTAAATGGTGAAATGGCTGAAGAATCTAAGGGGTTTTTATGCTTCTGGGTAGGAGCTAGCCACATTAAATTTTTGTTCTTCTTGTTTGGTCTTGCCGCCATCCCCAGGATGTTGCCCAAATGTACTGTTATGATGTCAACACACCATAAGTTATAGGGTGCCATAACCTACCCCTTCCTAGACAGCTATTTCCTAACTTCCTCTGTTCTGGAGAAACCTCAAATATCGAGGAAGATCTTACTTCACCTATTCCATTCGTAGAGCATTCACTGTAAGTACTGTAAATTTTCTGATGGAGCCTTCACAGACTGTGATGTTTATAGGATATTTTCTGGACACTGTGGTTTGCAAGGTAATCCTTCCTCAAGTAAGGATTTCTCCTTGGCAGAGAGCAATACATTTTCTTACCTTTTTGGTAGCATCTTGAAGTGTGCTTGAAAACTCCAGGCATTGTGGCAAAATGCATCTTGTTTCCTTATGCATGCTGTGACATGCTGGTGTTGCACTGGACTCTAAAAACTTTAGTGGAATCGAGTCTCCTGTGTTTTTTCTGATTTGGATCAGAATTTCAGAGGCATGCAAGTCGCATTGTTGCGTCTTGACTTTGCGGGCCTTCTGAAACTCTGCCCTTTGGGGTTCTGTTTCCATATGCTTGGGCATTGTGGTGGTTGTAAGGTACATCAACAAGCATGCACAACACATGTTGCCAGGCAGAAAAGTTACTGGACTCTTGTGTAGACAGAGGTTGCTATTGTAGGTTCAAAACAAACATCCTCTAGGTTGCGGTTTATTCTAGTGTGCAAGATGATTCTACATGGGCATGTGCAAATACCTCTACATGGTCATGATGCACAACAGCCTTGTTTGAAAATGGGTTAGACGTTCACATAATGGTTAAGAAGTTTACCTCACATACTCTGGGTACAGTGTTTGATCCTCAACTTTGAGGGAAATTAACTAGGCTTAAAATTGCGCACAAGGGCAGCTACCCTAGTACTTGCCAATGAACTGAAGAATAGAAGAACATATTCTTTCTTGCTATGCTGGGAGGGTTTGTGAGAGAAGGACATGCACTTCTCTTTTTTCTGGTTGCATTCCACATTCTTTGGTAAGTCAGTTCTTCAGCAGACATACTCGACTGCTGTGTTCTGTTGACTCACTAGTGATCCTTGAATTCAAGTCTGGCATCACTCAAAACCACCAGCAAGCTTAATTCTATATCTCTTGAGTCTCATGGCATCTATGATCTTAGTGGTTCTTTTCGCAAGATTTTTCATTAGAGTGCTACAGTGTACTTAATACAGTAGTCTCAGTCTACTCGATCTCAATATGCAAAAATGTGCATTACTCAAATGTGCATAAACCACATTGCCTGGTGGATAACATCTCCATGTATGACCAAAGGCCGTCCTATCCAGACGGATCCACCAACAGCAACAGGGGATGCATTTCTTAGGGAAGATGGTCCAAGGTCAACAACAGAGGCCAGTCTCCATATCAGTGTCTTGGAGCTGAGAGTGTTTCTCCTGGCTTTGCAGATATTTAAGGACCTACTCACCAAGGGTGTGATATCCATAAAGACAGATACGATTATTGTATGATACATCAACAAACAAGGAGGAACCCATTCTTATCCTGTTTGTTGAGAAGCCATGAGAGTCTTGCAATGGGCAGTGTCTTCACAATGCTGTCTTATAGCAACATGCATCTTGCAGACAAACTGAGTAGGACAGTGCTAATGCCTCATGAGTGGTCCCTCATCCCAACAGTGACAAAATTTATTTTCATTTGTTGGTGCCAGCCTTGCTGTGACCTCTGCCTCCTTTATAAACAACAAATGCAGCAGGTACTTTGCCCTGATTCCCCCCACAGGGAGAGTCACCAAGGGATACTTTGGTCAACAATTTGGCCACAGGTGTCCAATATGTCCTTCCTCCCCTTACCACTAATTTACAAATTCATACAGAAGGCAAAACAGTGCAAGGCCAGAGTGATCCTCATGGCCCCCTTTTGACCCTGACGGACATGATTCCCCTTCTGGCCTCTTCAGTACATCCTTCGTGGATGTTGAATCATTATTCAGATGTATCTCATCCGTGTGGCCTGCCTCCTCCGGACCAAAAATCCATGAAGGTTAACCTCGTGTTTTTTCTAGTTTTAACCATAGCCAGAGATGCCAGACTTCCCCCTGCAGTAGCCAGTATTTTTTCTGCTTCACCGAAACATTTAGCTAGGAAAGTTACCACAGTAAATGGAAGAAATTTTTAGTTTGGGCCTTTTACAAAGGTCTAGACCCCTTTTCAGCACCAATGCCATCTGTTCTTGAATTTCTATCTGATCTCTTTGACAAAGGCTCTAGTTTTGCAGCTATTATGATACAGTTGGCAGCTATCGCCAGTTTTCATGTAGCCCTGAACAATACCTGTATTGCATCCCTGAAGATCTCAAAAGCCTTTCTCAAGGGTACATTTCTGCTGAGACCTTCCTTGGAGACCCAGCAACCGCATGGGACATTACCTTTTTTTTTTTTTTTTTTACAGACTTTAATCCAGGCTTCCTTTTGAGCTGGCAAACACGTTAGATTTAAAATTTCTTACTGTGATTAGGAAAATGGTTTTCCATGTAACATTTGCTATGAGAATCACAGAACTTTAAGCCCCATCATCAAAACTCCCATTTCTGTTTTTTTGTAAATGGTCTTAGACCTAATGCAGTCTTTATTCCTAAAGTGGTATATTTTACTAATTTAAATCAGTCTATTCATCTTCCATTATTCTCTCCAACATACTTGAACAAGGGAGAGTATATGCTACATTTGTTAGATGTTCACAGACAACTCCGATTCTGTATTCACAGGACAAGAGGCTTCAGAAAGGGTGAGCTAGACAAAATTAGGAAAACAGTTGCTATACTGACCCTGTCCAGATGACTCTCAGATTAAATTTGTTTGGTATATATATCGAAAGAAAAATTTGCATTTAGCTGATAAACATAAAGCACATTTAACAAGAGCAGTTTGTACTTTTACAGGCTTTGATAGAGAATTGTCATTTGATATTTGCTCAGCAGCCACATGTGCAACTGTGCACACTTTTGTGTCCCACAATATGGACACACAATCAAGATCACATTCAACCTTTATTTCCACCATAGTCAGAAGTATTCTTCCCTGACTCCACGTAGTCTGACAGATTGGGATTCTGTCTCACAGGTTTGAATGGGCAAAAATAGACAACATTTGGATACAAAAGTTATGTACTTAGCATATTGTTAAATCCACGCTGCCCAATTTTCATCCGCTTCAAACTCCTCCTTTCCTACCCGTTTCCAAATTGTCACCTTTGGCTTCACGATGATTGACTGGATGTTATTACCTGTCTGTGCACATTCGGTCAAGACTTGAATACATTTCATAAGCTTTTTTCAGCTCTATAGTTTTATTCCCCTCTAGCAAGGTATTTCCTTTCCCAAGGTAATTTGATGTATGTAGTTACATACGTCTATATAAAATGTATCTTTCCACTTTTTGTAGAGGTAAACTTGATCTGAGTGTCTGAATAGCCACCTAGGGAATTACTGGTAGTGGAGGAGTCGGCTCTGGATCCGATGGCTTCAAAATCGTCACCAAGGATATTTCTCATTGGATTAGACAACCCACAGGGTTGAAGCAGATGAAAATTAGACAACGTGGTTCAAATGTTATGGAAAGAACATAACTTTTATCACTTTACTTTACCAGTGGGGTAAAATTAATAGTTATAGTAATGTATTTATTCTGTAAGCTGTTGCACAGTCACTACTTTAACTTGAATGGAAGAAGGGGTCATGTGTGCATTGTACTTGTGTTCTGGAAAAAATACTCTACTTATACTTATAATATATTTTTGAGAGACAATTAAGGCTGATCTTTGTTTAATCTGCCCAGATTGAAATGTTTTGCACGAGTATTGCATTACCTAGAAATTCTGTGTATGGCTTTTGAAAACTCACAGTATGAGTTGTTACAGTAGTCAGTTGTGGAAGTAAGCTGTTAAAGGATACAAATAAGAAGGACCTTAGAAAGCGCTGTGGGTATGAATCAGACCAGCAAATGTCTTAATGTGAAATCTTTTCTTGCTACTGCTGTTCTGATCTTCTGAATGGACCCCAAGTAATCTATTTAAACTTACTCCTCTAGCAGTATTTTCTAGTTCATGTGTAACAGCTCAAACTCTGAACTTTTTTCTTTAAATTTTTTTTTTAGGTTTCGTTGACATATTTTCAAAATCTAAGGAAGAGCTCAGGGTCCATGCTGCCAAGATTCTGAAGTTTCTCCACCGTAACAGGATTTCTAGTAATGCTGTTCCTTTCCCAATGCTGGATGGCTACAACAATATACATACTATGCGCTCTTCTGTGATGAAAGACTATTTGGAGCAAATTTTGCAGAAAGAAAATGGTAAGGCCTGCTCTAGTAGTCCTATGGCTTATGATAGATAAATTCATTGAGGCTTCAGTATGGATGTCCTTAAGATGAGTGTGTAAAAGAGAACACCACTTAATGTTGAAATGATTTTCTCTAGTAAAATCTGTTTTGTATTGTGTTCATGTATAATTTCTGTGTCATTTGTACATTTTTATCTGTAAGCTTTTTGCTTGATTTATGTGGTAATGGTAAATATTTACTGATGTAGCTGTGATTTACTTCGTGTCTCCTCTGTTTTTCTTTAGTAAGGTGGTTGGTATTAAATTGAAATTCTCATTACCACATGTAGTTGCTGCATATTCTTCACGTCTGCTTTTAAAGTACCATCAGATGACACATTAGTGCAATAGTTAGCATTTCTGCCCAAGTGCTTGTTTTTTCAGTTTAGTTCCCAAGTGAGGTGCTTTCTGTGAGTAGTTTGCTTACCCTGTTTGTATTGGTAGATTTTTGGCAGGTGCCCCTGTTTCCTCCTCTATCTAGAGACATGGTAAATTGTGCTGAGTTACTCCCTAACTGGTGCATAGTGAGTGTGCCAGTGTGCACGTGCACTGGAGTGTGTAGGTGTGTGTGCACACTGGAGTATGTGGGTGTGTGTGCTCACTGGAGTATGTGGGTGCGTGTGCTCACTGGAGTGTGTGGGTGCGTGCGCTCACTGGAGTGTGTGGGTGCGTGCGCTCACTGGAGTGTGTGGGTGCGTGCGCTCACTGGAGTGTGTGGGTGCGTGCGCTCACTGGAGTGTGTGGGTGCGTGCGCTCACTGGAGTGTGTGGGTGCGTGCGCTCACTGGAGTGTGTGGGTGCGTGCGCTCACTGGAGTGTGTGGGTGCGCGCGCTCACTGGAGTGTGTGGGTGCGCGCGCTCACTGGAGTGTGTGGGTGCGCGCGCTCACTGGAGTGTGTGGGTGCGCGCTCACTGGAGTGTGTGGTGCGGCGCTCACTGGAGTGTGTGGTGCGCTCACTGGAGTGTGTGGGTGCGCGCGCTCACTGGAGTGTGTGGGTGCGCGCGCTCACTGGAGTGTGTGGGTGCGCGTCTGTGCACGCGTGAGTACCAGTGTGTTTCTTGTCTTACAGTGTTATAGGCTCAGGCTTCCTATGGTGTTTACTTGGGTAAAACTGCCATTGAGATAAATGGATTGTAGGAAGGATCTTTTCATTTTTGAGGAGTAAAAGGAGAAAAGCAGCACACAAGCAGGCCCAGGTGTCCACAGTACAAAAAAAAACCCACCAAGAAAAGCACTGGAGAAGCTAAGAATAGCGAACATTAAATTTTAACTACGCTAAAAAGAACTTTCTTAGCTTCTCCAGTACTTTTCTTGGTGGATTTTTGTGGAGTAGAAGACCCATTGAGAGTTTAAGCCCACAGAAATTGTTCATGTTCTGTGTGCACCATATCTGAGTATGTTGTTATTTTTCCCCCCAGTACTTTTAGGCACGTTATTGGGGGTAAAAGCTAAGCTAGGTTCAGCCATCATCCAGTTAGCTGTCAAGGAACTTTTTTCCTGATGTTTTTTGTCAACTCCACCACCTTGGCAACTGATGTACTTATTTGATGAAGCAAGTGTCTGCTGCTTCATCCTTGTAGTGCATACATGCTTCCATACGTGTGATGGTGACTGCAATGCAAATGTGCTGCTTGGCAAAGCCAAGCAGACATACCTAACCTATGTGCTTTAAGCTGTGGCACTTGACCTCCGCTGGGTGTCATCAAAACAGTGAACCAGACCACCTTCTTCACTCCGGGAACCGGTGTAGCCATTGTAACCTTTAAGAGAGTCACCAGCCCAGAGGTAGAACACTCAGCATCAGCCAATGGTATTGGGATACTCCCTCCATGGAGGAGCAGTTTAATTCATGACATTGCCTGGTTTCCCACTGTGGATGCAGACAGAAATATCAAGGGCTGTCTTCTTTCCTTCCACACACCTTCCCAGTCCCACTCTCTCTTTCCTTGTCAGCTTTCTAGCTCATTAAAAGTGAGCAGCAAGAAATGAGGTGTTAAACCACAAAGAAAAAAGCAATTCATGAGGTTCCAGTACACTAGCAGAGGTTCTGTTATTATTACTCTAGGCTCTTTTTGTGTACCAAAAAGACAAAGGACACTGGTCTCATACTGCATTTCAGTGGCTTAAGTTTTTCCCAAAATAAGCTTTTTGTATGGTCATGTTGCAGCCAGTCCTTCTTTCCTTGAATCAGAAGGAGACTGGATGTGTTCTGTGGGCTTCTAAGGCACTTCTCTGTATGTAAAGATTGCTGAAGTGTCTTAAGAGGTTTCTGTACTGGAGAGGAACTAACCAGCATCAAGTCAAAACTTTTTCATTTGATTTTACATTATTGAATACCCTGCAGATGTGGAGGTATGTCCATAGTTGCAGTGAACCAGAGGCTGCTAGGTTGAAGGTATTTTCTTACATGGACAACTGGCTGCTAGGCATTTCCACACTAAACAAGTTGATTTAACACTTGAGTGTTTCTTTCAAGTCTTTTCCAGTTTTGGGGAATTACAGTCAGCACTGCAGAGTTTCAATAGAAGCCCTTTCAAATGTTAACTTTTAAAGGATTCCCCCTGGGTGCTCTAATCTGCCCTGCTTGTCTTAGCTACCTCCTGGATACTTTCCTTGTAAAATTTGGTGCATCAGATTTTTCAGTCTTGGGCAGTCACAGCTCTACTGTGTCTGAGTGTTTGGTTTAATGGCTGCAACCCTATACAGGATTCCCTTCATCAGCTGTACATGTATTTTACAGTGGGGCTTTATAGTTCATTGGTCTCAGTTAGCAGACCCTATGACTCGATACAAAATTTTCCATAGCTTACAAGTTGCATCTTTGTATGGTGGTTTCACACTCCAAACCTCTATGCAGTCCATTCCAACTTTCCCCTCCTATAATAGTGGTCACCATAGATGCCTCTGCCGTAGGGTTGGGGGCAGCATTGTCAAGGGCATTCTTTCAAAGGGGTATGGTCACAGGCAGTCATTCTCACCCTTTAGGCCTTTCAGGACCCACATTCCAGAGGTTCTGTAGCCATCCACACAAACAGCACTGCAGTGACTAGGCAAATAAATAAGCAGAAGGAACTCTCTGGTATCCCTTTCTTTGAGAAGCAGTGATTGTATAAAAATGGGATGTATCTACAGGAAGCTTTCGAAATGTTCATAGGTTTCTAGGTGTATACTAGGCTAATGACTACTAGGGCCCTTTTAAGCCTAGCCGTGCAACCCAAATGTGGCCCACAGATTTAACCTTCATTTGATTTATAGGGGGTGATTTTCTGACCTCTTCTGTCCATCATATGCAGGAGCCAGACAAGTGGTGAATTTCTGATCCACCCATCCATAGGGATAGGGAGGAACTCTGCTTCACATGGATGGTGGAGCTTGTTCCAGAGAATGGGAATTCTCTGAGAAACATTTCTCTTTCCAGCATGTCCTATGTATGTCACAAGCAAAATTTAGGTCTTTTAATGTAGTTCTGATGTTGTTTGCTTTGCAGATGTGCAAAAGATTAATCAAAACGGGGTCCAGGGATACGTTGTATGCCTGGCAGAGATCACCTGTCAGAAGTCTGTATGTTATCCAGTAAAGTGGCAGGGCTTTGAGCTGATCAGCAAAAGATATTGTGTTTATTCCCTGTACCCTTTTTGTAAGGAATATTTTTGGACGTTCCAGTTGCTGCAGGTGTTCGGTCAGGTGCATACAGAAGAGGGCATTATATACTATCATGAGTCTGATGAGGGCAAAGTACAGTGGTTTGATGACCTCTGTAGACCTAGATGCCATGCCGTTGCTTATAAGTTGAGCAGTATAGAAGGATTTTCTTAGTACCTTGGACACATGTTGGTCAAAGGCTAGGTTACTATCTACGCGAGTTCCCAGATCCCCGATTAGTGAATCAGCTTTTAAGGGTGTTTTAATTGATGACGTAGTTACCTGGGGTGGCAGACTTCCCAAAAGGTACAAGTACTATAATACATATCTTGGTATTGAGTTTTAAGCCATGGCTTTAGCACCAAGCTTTTGTCGTCTTAGATCTTCCTGAAGGGTGTTCTCATCTTCGAGGGATTTGGTGACTGCTCCCAGTTTTCAATCATCTGCGAATCTGGTTAGCCGCAGTCCTTTAACATTGGCTTTGACATTTGAGAAGTAGATGCCAATGAGGAGTGGTCTAAGCACAGACCCTTGGGGACTCCACTGGTGACTGGCCTCTATGTGGAGGTGGCCTCACTTATTCTAACTTCCTGGGTCCTATCAATGAGGTAGCTAGCTGTCCCGCATGTTATAAAGAGGTTTATACCTAGTTTTGTAAGTTTGTTGGCAATGCCGAATGGATTGTTTCAAATGTAATTTTGTATTTACTGTTGTTAAATGTAAATTCTCTGTGTATTACACTGTGAAATGTGATCTATACCTGGAGCTTTTTTCCTGGGCCTGTGCTGAAAATGAGTCCTTACCCACAGACTGTCCGGTAAACAAATGCCAGATAAGGGCTTTAGCCAGATCTAGGTAGGCATTATGGACTGCCTTGGTGACCTTTTCAAAGAAGTCCACCAAATTCAGCAAGTGTGATCTTCCTTTGACAAATTGGGATAGATCCAGTCTCTGGAGCTCTATGTCCTTGTTGATAATTTCATGATAATTCTTTCTGTGGCTATGCAAACAAGACTAGTCGGACTAATGGGTCTGTAGTTTCCAGGATCTGTTGAAGGTCCTTTGTTATGAAGTGGGATAATTCTCAATTCACATGGTGCAAAACTTGTTTAGGACTAGAAATAATGATGCCAGAGGTCCTGATAAGTCATATTTTAGACTATTCAGGAGGCATCCTGGGATGCAATTGGCGCCTGTTCAGGCTCTGTTCTTGGCTTTAGTGAGTGCATCCAGTACATGCTCCCTAGTTATATTTGGAGGGGTTGTGTTCGAGAGTAATTTTGGGGGTGTTTGTGTGAGAGAGGGGGTAAAGTTGGAACTGAATTTGTCCACTAACAGGTTTGCTATGTCTCCAGGCTCTGTGAATGTGACATTGTTAACCTCCAGTTCAGCACATTGCTGTGTGCTGCCTTTGAGGTTTGTGACATAGCTGTAGAAGGCATCATGGCATCTTTCACCCGGAAGAATATATTAACCTCAAAGATGGCTTTGTGTAACCTAATTAAACTTCTTAGTTTCCCATTTACTTTTGAGTGTGTATTTTCATGGGAATTGCCCATCATGATTTTTGCCATATATATTTTTTTGTTGTTGCATATTCTGTTTAATTTGGAATGCCACCAGGGCAGTTTTTCTGAGTCTGTTCCTGAGCTTAGTTCTGGTTAAGTACGGTAGCCTGTTTGTAGCCATTGACATTGTTGTGCAGAGTTTCTGAGAGAAATTCAGCATAGGCTGGTGTGTTCTCAGGGTTTGGAGGGACATTAAATTTTGACAAAGCATCACTTAACTGTTAATTTTCCTTGGAATAGTTCCGAACTGTTATTGGTTTTAATGTGATTATGGAGTTGATTTTGATTTCAAAACGAGACAACTTTATGGTCCAGCCTCCACTAGGGAGAACAAGACATGGGGTGATGCAGCATTCTCTCGTATTTTTGAACACAAGACAAGATCTGTTATGTTGGAGAGACTAGTGGCTGTATTCACTGTTTGGTTAAGGGTGTGTGCATTAACGAGGTCCAGGAATCTCTGTGCCTGTAGATTTGATGCTGTGTAGTATTCCCAGTCTGTAGAGAGGTAATTAGTTTCCCATGAGCATGGTGTTTGGTTAGATGGTAAGTGTCTCCAGTAGGTCCAAGTATGTATTGTGAGCTTCTTGGGAAATGAAGGGTGACCTGTAGCTGGGTAGGATATGGTACAGGATTTTGACTCCAATGATCTGCATGTGGAGGAACTCATGTTTGACCACCCTAGCTGTATGCTTGTTGTTGATGTATATTGAGATACCTCCACCTTTAACCCTTGTCTGTGCAGTTATTGGTCTAAAAGCCTGGAAGACAGTGAAACCTTGCACTAGCGGTGTAGTCGGTCACTTTAAACCATGTCTCGGTAACTGCAGAGATGTCTGTATTGGCAAGTGTTTGGAGGGCTTGGAGGGAGTATAGTCTTTTTTATTTAGGCTGCTGGTAATGAGCTGTAACACCTTGAGGTTTTGTTGTTGATTTTGCTGTGTCAGTAAGTTTGTCAATTTGGCATTGCCTAAAAAAGGCACTATGGAGTGGATAAAGTTTGTCAGTTTTCGAAAGTCTAGAGGAAAAAGGTTGCAGACCTTCCTTCGCAAAGCAGTGTGGTCTGTTGACCATACCCTTCTAAGCTGACAAATATTGGATCCCCATAGAATGACACCGGAAAGACAACCATTTCTTGAACTCTGTCATTTTTTGTTCATATTGTGGCATCATCCTCTGTGATGGTAATATGTTGCTCAATGCTAGGCTCATATCATCCTGAGACGGTCTGAAAGCTCCATAATGTTGCTCTTCTTATAGTCCAAGGAGGTACATATCTGGTGATTCACACTTACAGAGACTATGATGGAATCATACTGGTACCTTATGTCATACTGACACCTTATGTCATACTGACCTGAGTGTGTATGTGATTTGGCTGATCCAGATAAGCAACAAACAGTTATCTTCTTGTTCCGCCTGGTTAGAGGGGCATCGGTATGTCTTACAGTGCAGTGCCCTATGACAAAAGTCCTGGAAAGTGTGTTTTCTTGCTTTAGGGGCTTGGTGTTTGGGGCTCCACTGAGAATGACAGTATGTGTGGTGTTAGGTATTGTTTTTTTCTGAGTGCCTTTAGGCTTACTGAGGCATAACTTTGACAACAGGAGGTCTAGGTTATCTTTGTTTAGGAAGATTGCTTTTAAGTGCCTCAGTATAGGTTTATCAGTGCGGGTTGTGTGGTATATGAGGTAGGTTTTATGTGCGTGATTTCAACAACCTGATGTGCACTTGTATGTGAGAGTTTTAGCCTCTAGTATTATTTTGTAAGTACACCTCTTGCATACTGTGTATATGATCCTTTGAGGATTAAGTGGTTGTCAGTAATCATTGGACAACTGCTACATTGTTTCAATATGTGCATATCTACCAAGCTGGTTACAGAGAAGTTAGGAAATTTAAAATTCATGTTGTTCAGGCTTGTGATTTGTGAGCTACAAGGTGGTTTATTGAGGGTTAGATGTCTGTTAAAGGTGCTTTGTTGGTGCCGACTAATAAGGATGCTTTATTGTGGCAGGTTATACTAAAAGGCACTAAATTCTACTAACTTTAATGTTTACACAGTACTGAATTCTACTAAATCTGTAGGTATTGCCACTCAACACCCAGTTAGTTGCTGTAAGCTTGTTAATCCACAAGGTATTTGCACCATGTTGTTACTTTACAGTTTTAAGGACAGTTCTACAGAGAAAATTTGCTTTCTAGGTGTTTGCTACTGTATAGGACACTGCTAAACCATGCAAATGTGCAAAATTTATAGCAGCACAGAAAAAGCAGAAAACTAAATAATGAGCCATTTGGCCAGTAAAATAACTACTCTACAAGTCCTTTTTTTTGTATTTCCTAATGTAGAACCACATTAGATGAGACCCACAAGTGCCATGCTAACAGTTGAACAGCTGTATCACAACAGCAGCAGAAGTGTGTGAGAGTTGAGAAATTTTCAAGTAGGCTAGCTACAGAGGCATACATTCAAGTAAAAGCAATATTGGAGCTCTCTCAGGCACAGTATGCAAGCAGGTAAATGAGGAGCAAAATATAAAAGCACTGAAGCATAAAGTAGAGCAGAGACAGTTATCTCAATATTGAAATCCTACAGTTTAAGGTACCAGACAATGCAGACGTTTACCAGTAACACTCTTTATGGAAGAATGCAGTAATAAATGATTAAGGCACAAATCTGGTAGTAGTAATTTGCAGTTCTGCCACAACTGTGAATTAAACTACAAGACTATGGCCCAGCAGGGTTTAAAATACAAATTAATTGCTTTTGCAAGTAATTCTATTTGTGGAAGTAGAAGTGCAGAATAATGCAGAAACAATCTTCCAACAACTGCTAATTAAAATACAAGACTAAGATCCCAGAACAAACTAAAAATGCATTCAGATGAAACCAAACAGTGTATACTGGCCGGATGTCTGGTCGCCCTTGGTGGAAGATCTCCCTCGTGTAAAGAATACTGCAACGTAGAAGAGAGGGAAGTTTATGGTAAGATTTTGCACAACTATTCTTTCACATGGATTGGAAGCCTGTTCCTTAGAAGGGGTATTCTCTGAGACACACGCCTGTCCCTCCAACATGTCTTATTTATATTACAAGTAAGGTTCAAGTCCCTGGATCAGGTAGCACTGATGCTGTTTGTTTTGCAGGTATGCAGGAGGTCTGTCAGAGCAGGATCTTGGCATGTCTCGTATTCCAGACAGATCACTTCTCAACATTTTGTAGGAGACAGTATAGGGCTTTGAGACAATCCGCACAAGTCGTGTTAATGCTCTGTATTCTTTGGGAGGAACCTCTGTGGAAATTACAGTTGTTGCATTTGCTTGGTCAGGTACAATACTGAAGGGGCATTGGTTTCAGTGATAGGTCTGATGAGGGCTGTGTACAGTTTAATGATGACCTCTTTGGACCTAGATGCTATACTGTTGCTTATAAGTTGAGCAACGTGGAATGGTTTCCTTGCTGATTTAGACACATTGATCAAAAGCCAGATTACTGTCTACATATGTCCCCAAATTGTTGACTGCTGGGTCTACTCTTAGGTATGTATGTGTTATCCATTAGGTAGTTTCCTGGGGTAGCCTGAGTTTTAAATGGTCTGTGACAACAGTTTTGTCTGTGTCAGACCTTCATGGAGGATTAGTGCCTTTGAGAGATTCTTTGATTGCTGTAAGTTTGAACCCATGTTTAAACTTGGTAAGCCAGAGGCTCTTGACATTGGCTTTGACTTGAGAAGTATTTATTTATTTTTATTTTATTTTTCATTTGTTAATCAGGGGGGTGTTTGAGCCGAAAAGGCCCTTTTTCAGCAGAGGCCCTGGTAGAAAAGCTCCACACAGAAAAATAATTACAGATACATTTAGATATTACGACATTATCAGTATACACACAAATTACGATAGACATGTTTTTACAGTGGTATGCAGCACATCAGCAGTTACAGTGAAGAGAAGAAACAAACATTACAGTGAAGAGAAGAAACAAACATTAATTTAAAAATAAAGGTAATAATACATTTGTGGTGTACCACTGAAATTTGGAACATAGGTAGAATACATGCATAGTAAATAGGTACAGTGCATACATTGTACATTAGCCAATGTTTGTGAGTATGAGTGAAAACTGTTATCTAGTACTCTAGGCTTAATGTGTGTACCTTATCTGCTTTCACTAGCCTGGGGAGCAGTCATTGCACTGCCAACTTTGCTTGAGATGTTGCCTAATGAGATTTTTAAAAGAGGCTATGGACGATGTATTTTGTATGCTAGTGAGTAGAGAGTTCCATTTTTTTTTAGCCACTGAGCTACTATATAGTGCGACTCCAAAGCTATTATAGCTGTTGGTGACTTCTACTAGTAGTTTGCTTAATGATCTAAGAGGCATTTTGGCTTAGTGATGTTGTACTAGGTTTTTGAGGGCAGGACACTTATTGGGGAGGTAATAGAGTGACAGAGGCAGAGCTGATTTGTAGGTTAGGAGGTTGGGCAGTTCAAGCCAGTGCAGGTGGCTCAGAGCAGTACAATGATGAGTTCTATATGTGCAATTTGCAGCAAAGCGGGCAATTCTGTTATAGCAGGCTTCTATTTTGCTTAGTTCAGTTTTGTTGAGATTAGTCAGAATGGGAGATGCATAGAGTAGGGTAGATAGAAGTTGGGAGCGAGCAATGGCTGATCTTGTGTTGTTGGTAAGAAACTGTTTGATACGGTAGAGTGATCCCAGTTTGGCATGTACTTTTTTAATAGTTAAGTTGAAATAACTATCAAATTTAGGTGGGAGTCTATGGTTATTCCCAATAGCTTAGCCTGTGCCACTGGAGCGATTGGAGTAGCATTTGTGGAGTAGATGGTGAATTGACTGTTATCAATTTTTATGTTAGAACTGGTTATAATCATAAGCTGAGTTTTCTTTGGATTAAGGATAAGATGGACTTTGGTAAGGTAGTTTTCAATGTCAGAGAATGCTAGTTGAGTTGTTTGCAGAAGGGTGGGAATATTTTGTGCAGCACAGATTAAGGTAGTATCATCTGCATACTGAATGATAGATGCATGCTGTGTGGAGGTATGGAGGTCATTTGTGAAGATTGTGAACAGTAGTGGTCCTAAGATAGAACCCTGTGGGACTCCTATAGTTGTGGGCAGCTGAGGGGGAGAGAGCTTTGGAACCAGGTAAGAGTGGAATTTGATAGGTGATATTGGTTTAGTTTGTTTAGCAGGATTTGGTGTGAGGCTGTCAATTGCTTTGGACATATCCAAAAAAAGAGTTGACACCTGCAGGCCTTCATTTTTGAAACAGTTTATTGTTTCTGTGAAGCAGAGGAGGGCTGTAGTGGTACTATGGGCATGTCTGAAGCCATGTTGAGTAGGTCATAGGATGTTGTCTAGGAGATATTTTAGCACCTGGGTAAGGATGCATTTTTCTATGATTTTGGTGGGGGGGGTATAGCAGTGGGTCTATAGTTATTAAGTTCAGTGGAGGTCCCACCTTTATGTATGGGTGTAACATATAGGATGTTATCCAGAGTTTGGGCACATAGTTTTCAACAATGCTACTCCCTTACATTCAGTAGACCTCCAAACATCCTACTATTATTACTTAACTCTGATAAGCATCTGTTGTAATCATACACTTGTATATAAATATAATTGCATAACACTGTAATAAGCACCTATTGCAATCAACAGATTTTGTACCTAAATGCAGTTTTTTAACTCTTTATTTTCTTCTTAATGAATGCCTGCTTTTGCATTTTTCCCATTTTTGGTATTACATTATCTATTGTTATAACTTGCTTTGTAATTAACTTCTATTTGTTTTGTTCATTTACTGGAGCTTTTCTCCCCAGGACTCCATTGAAAATGGGGCCCTAGTGGCCCAATAGACCATCCTGGCAACAAACTGCAAATACATAAATAATAAATTGATCTGTTTATGAGAGTGGAGATTGGGATAGCAGTAGCATCTGCTGTGAGTTTCAAGAAATAACTGGGGAGTAGGTTGGCTGCTGTTGACGAGGTTTTTAGTTTGGAGAGCATGCTTTTGATTGAGGTGATAGAAACTGTTTGGAGGGTAAAGCTTGTATTAGTATTATTTGTGTTGGGGGTAGTGAGGTTGGAACTGTCCTGTGATACTAAGGAAAGAATTGAGTTCACAAAGTTTGAATTGAATCATGTTTCAATGGGGACTTTAGTGTCAGGGTGGCTGGTTTGGGGGTAGCCTTTCGGGTGGGGTTTAGTAGCTGGTTTACATTTTACCAGCATTTTGGGGGGTTGTGTTGGTACTTAGTTTGTAATGTCGTTTAGTAGGATTTTTTATCCAGCCTAATGCATTTTTTTGCACGGTTGCACAGTTCTTGGTACCTAGTTAGGCTTTGTGTTTCTTTGTTTTTTTTGATAGTAAAGCCAGGCAGTGTCTCTGGACTTGAGGATCTGTTCGGTTTCTTTACTGAGCCAGGGGTTTGTAGAGGTTCTAACCTTGATTTTGCCAAATGGAACGATAGTGTATAGGTGTTGTAGAAATGTTTTGTTGACGTATGCTACAGCCTGGTCAAGTGGGAGGGTTTTTATGGGGGGTTCCAGTCACAGTTATAGAGTAGAGTATTGAGGACCTCAGGAGTGAAATTTTTAGTGTTTCTAGTGGATTTATAGTTAGTGGTTTTTCATAGGCTTGTTCTACTTATTTATAAGGTATATTATGTTGTGGTCACTTAAGGTATCTGGGAAACTGCCTGTGTGGGGATGCAATGTGGGATTGTTAGGACCCAATCAAGGATGGATTCCCTTTTAGATTTTTTATCGCATCTAGTTGGAATTCGGACTAGCTGCTGGTAGCCATGGAGATTTATTAGATTACTTGGTGGCTCTGATATACAGGTGAACCAGTCTAGGTTGAAATCCCCCAGAATAAGGGTTTCTTGTGAGTATGTGGAAGAACACCAGGATAAGAAGTCTTCAAGGCTAGTAGGTGTATAGGTGTATTACCAGGTGGAATATGGATCACAATCATGGTGATGATCTTTTTAGGGTGAAGTTGAAGTTGTGAGATATAAGTATGTCCCAGTTATTGGGGGAGGGGTAGGAGTTTGGTATTTGATGTAAAGTTAAGTTGGACTTGTACAATAAGGCAGTTCCATCCTTCCATCCCCTTTACAAAGTGGTCTGTCTTGTCTAATGATATTGTAGCCTGTAGGGAGAACAACTGAGTTAGTTATGTTTTTATTTAGCCAGGTTTCTGTTAAAGCAACTATGTCTGGGGAGTAGTGTGCTGTTGTGGCCTGGAGTTCAGGTAGTTTATTTTTGATACTTCTAATATTAATATTTAGCATTAAGAGATGGTTGGTTTTGCTGCTGCTGTTTATTTACCCAGTGATGAAGATAGTAGGGGCATTATGTTCTGATAATTGGGTTGGAGAAGTTTGTGTTGGACAGGATGGATTTGGGCCTGGGTTGGGGTGGATGTCCCCACTTATGGTGAGCCTTGTGTTGAAATGGTGTTACAGATGTATGAGTTTGGTGATGAGTGTGAGAAAGTATTGTGTTTTTTTGGAGAAGGAATGAGAGCATATGTGTTTTGTTGTGAATTGGTCAGTTATGTAGTTCTTAAACAATTGTAGGCAGATATTATAATGTGCTGTGTATGTATATGAGAGTGCATATTATAGTGTCGTGCTACTAAGTTTAGGGATATTGCTAGAATGATAACTTGAGGAGTTTTAAAGAATTATGAGAAGACCGACTAGACTTGGTTGTGTGATTAGTCATGGTTATAAAGTTTGTTTGTTCTAGGTGGAGGTGTGGATAGGAATTATAGGGTTGTAGTATATGTGGATAGGTAAGTAGTGTGGGGTGATATAATAATGCCTAGAGGGAATGCGAGTAGTTGGGAGTATTGTGTGGAGCAAGTAGGTGTGGTGTAATGTGATCTGACTTCAGGAGCTGTGATTGGTGGAGCTGGTGCGGTTGAGGTGTGGGTGTGGTTGGGATTACTGTAACTGTAGAGACAGTGGAGGGCAGGGCAGGAGAGCGGAGTGAGCCCGAGTGTTAGTGAGGGTGAATGGAGCGGGGCTGAGCTCACCAGGACAAAAGTAATGGGCGGCAAAAAGTGTTACTTTGCAAATCTGAGCACTTTAACACATTCCTGAGATGAAAGCGCTAAAATGTTACAATAAATGTGTTTTGGTTCACTGAATCTTATTGCTAACGGGTCCTGGTTCGTTTATACAGATTTCGGTTAATTTATTATTTGGTAAATTCCTGAGGTCTAATGGCTTACCAGCAAGCAGAATTCAATTGCTGAAGAGCACTTGTGTCCTGGTGAGAAACTAGTAATTTAAAGATGCCTCCATGTACAGCAGGAATCTAATAAAGACTTGGTATTGGGAAAGGGGGATAGCACAAGGGGTGTAAACCAGGTGCAATGCAAAGAAACCAGCCAAACCAGAGAGGCAAGCAGTGGAAATCTATCAGTGAAGTCCACAGAGGGGGTGAGTAATAATTCAAACTCTACCTGTGAAGTGAAGGAGGGAAGAGACCGCAAACTTTAGTAAGGCTGGGAGTGTATCTTTACATTGACTTGCTTATTAGTAGCCAGTTTGTGCACAGATTAGAGTAGGGAGATACATTAGCAATGAAGAGGAATGTATAGAGATGCAAATAAACCAGTGGGGCTCAAGTGATACAAACTAAGCACTGAGAGAGGGCTGCTTGAGGGTTAATTTAATTACAGAATAGGAAGTCTGAATTAAGTGTATACTGTCTACTAGACAATTAGGATTACTGCACTAGCTGGGGGGGGGGGGCAAGGCTACAACAGTCAGTTTTATTAGCAAGCTAACAACTATAAGTAACACTACTAATGTTAAAGCTTCACTATCATAACACATACAAGTAGAATGCCTGGGTGGACTGACCCTGCTCTTCAGGCAAAAAATGTATATCCTTGTTTAGTTTTGCAGTACTGTTTCCTTCTTGGACTGTATGGTTGGGGTGGTAGCTGCCAAAAAGTAGAGGACCCTGGACTGAGCCCTGAGGGACACCGTTACTGACAGGCCTCATGTGAAAGTGGATTCTCCTAACTTCCTGGGTCTTCTCTGAGAGTCACTTGACAATCCAGTGTATAACTTGGGGGTATATGCCTCATTTCGTGTTTATATAAAATGTCGAAGTAGGGTATTGTATCCGATGTCTTTGCCAGATCAAGTTAAGCAGTGTGCACTGTTTTTCCCATATCTACTGCTGTGGTGTCCTTCTCAAAGAGGCCTACCAGACTGAGAAGGCATTATCTTCCCTTGACAAAACCAAAGTGGATTGGATCCAGTGTATGGTGATTTCCGGTGTCATTATTGAATCATTATCCATGATTATTCTTTCCTTGGATTTGTATATGAGACAAGTCAAACTAATGTGTCTGTAGTGTCTGGGGTCCAGAGAGGGACTGCCCTTATAAGGAGAGATGACTGTTGCAGTTTTTCATCTGTATGGCATGAAGCCTTACTGGAGGCTGTGTTTAAATGATGATTTCAGTGGTCCTGATAGGTCATGTTTCTGCCTGACTACACTGATGTTCATCGTGTTTCACTGTTGCAGTCATGACTGTAGGGTTCTCCCCTGCCGGCAGGCAGTCCTCGGTCAGCCAGAATCCCAAAGTCTGGGTCCGGCGTCGGCTGTTCAGCCATGCTCCCTGACGTCAGAGCGCCAGGAGTACAAAGCTGACAGCCGACGCCATGTTCTCCAGTCTTTCTTGCCGTGCGGTGATAGCAGTTCGCAAGTGCCGGTCGGCTGACTCCTGACAATTTTTCTAAACAAACTTCAGTCCGAAGACTTTCTTCTCCTACTCAAAGCTAAGTACCCGTTGGAAATTTTTCTTGCTCCAGTCCGATGTCAGAAAAAGTTAATAATTGTGTTTCATGTGGGAAGCAAATACCTCATAAGGATTTTCATTCTTACTGTATTCCTTGCTTAGGCCCTGACCACGACGTAGCTAGTTGTCGGTTTTGTGCTAGATTTAATCAACGTACTATTAAACGAAGGTACGATTTTGCATTTTATTACTTCGGTAGGCATTTTAATTACAAAATGTCGTCTGATACGGTTCCAGCTACCGGAGTTCATAAACGACACAAGGACAAAGACAGGCCTCCGAGGTCCAAATCAGACGATATCGCACAAGCAGAGCCAGCTTCAGGTTCGGCCATCGTCAGTGAGGTGCTTTTGCAGCCCCTGTCATCGGCCATTTCGGAACTGATAGCCGAAACGGACTCCCACGAGGAGCCAACTAGGCCTTTGAATATTTCTGTTGCAGGACCTTCGGACAATGCTCCTTCGGATGGGTCTGGAGCTGTTGTGCAGGTACCGGCTTCCGAAGGGGTTTTCAGGCCTACTCAGCTTCTAATAAAGGCAAAGGCAAAGACTCCTTCCAAATCAAAGACTGCAGCCCAGGCCTCTTCTGATCCGGCTCCCAAGTCCCAAAAACAGTTACTTAAGATGGCGGAGGACTTACTTACTATGATTAGGGGTTCACATCCCCCTCCAGATAAAAGGCCAAGGCAGGAAGTTTATTATGACTCCTCTGATCAGGCTTCTGTTTCTTCAGTTTCTTCTTCTGACCAGGAATATTCTTTCCCTCCTTATGAGGATTCTGATGCTGAGGAATCCATTCCTTCAGCTTCTCCACCTGAGGATTTCTCTTTTGGGGAAACTTTGCATGAAATGAGGGAACATTTCCACTGGGAAGGACAGGAGTATTCGGAATCTAAGAAAAGACTAAGGGATTTTCTTCTTCTTCCCCAACATAGACCCCTGGCTATTCCTCCTATTTTGGATATTGTGGATGATGCTTTTTCGGAGGCTAACTTAACTCCTGACTCTTTTCCTCCAGCTCCTGTTAAGCCAGACAGATACTGTAGGGTTCCTGATTCCCACCAGTTTTTATACAAGAACCCTACTGCTGACCCTAAAACCATTTCTCAGGGTCCTAAGGGCATAAAGGCCGCTTCTGCTAAAAACTCCATTCCCACTGAGAAGGATTCCAGATCTTTAGAAAGATGGGGCAAAAAAGTGTACATTTCTGCTACTTTATCTATTAGGGCTTTAAACTGTCAGTTTCATATGCTGAAATACCAGCAATTTCTCCTGTCTGTTCTAAAACAAAAGCTAATTTCCATTTCCGCCTGTGGAGATAAGGAACTACATGACTTAATGCATGCCACTGAACAAGTTGGGAAGCATGGTTTACACTGTGGATTGGATGCCTTAGAGGCTTCTTGTAGGGCTGCTGCCTCTGGCACAGTAATTAGAAGGCATGCATGGTTAAAGGAACAAAATTTGCCAGCATAATGTTTTGTTTGGATCTAAAGCTGAAGAGGTGATTAAAAAGATGGCGGACAAGGCAAAATCCATGCAAACAGTTAAGGATTTCTTACAAGTACAGCCACCCAGATTTAGTAGGAATTGGCCTACAAAAAATTGGTCCTTTCCCAATTCAGACAGGCCTCAGAGGGGTAGATACAGATGCTCCCGAGGAAGGCCTCAAACGCAAGCCTCTTATAGACCAAGACAGTGGACTGCTTCCACCCCTAGGGGAGGAGAGGACAGGTCGCAAGCTCATAGGAAACAGACTCAATGACTCCCTCTGTTGGGCTGCAGGAAATTCTTGCCTGGAAGCCCCTCTCAGAGGAAAACTTTCTCTTTTTCACCTAAATTGGACTTGTATAACCCAAGACAAGTGGATTCTGGATGTAGTTTCAAGAGGTTACAAATTCCATTTTCATACCCTACCAAGGCCAAGCGGATGGCCAGATCTTCCAAAACATCAATGGTCAGAGGCCTTAAACCAGGTGGAAGCTCTCTTGGCTATGAAAGCCATACAACTAGTTCCACTTTCAGAGATGGGACAAGGTTTTTACTCAAGGCTCTTTCTAGTCCCCAGGAAGCAAAATTCATGGAGACCCATTCTGGATCTGTCAGTCTTGAACACTTAGAGATACCAAAATTCAAGATGCTTACTCTACAGCAGCTGCTTCCAATGCTGACCAAAAATGCATGGATGGTAACTTTGGATTTAAAGGAGGCATATTTACACATTCCCATCAGGCAGGAACGCAGAAAATACCTCGGGTTCAAGGCCGGATCGAGGCACTATCAATTCTCTGCGCTGCCCTTTGGATTGTCTACTGCGCCCAGGGTCTTCACCAAATGCCTGGCTCCAGTAGTAGCTTATTGCAGACTCAAGGGAATTCAAATTTACCCTTATCTGGATGACTGTCTTATTCAGGCAGACAGCAAGGATGTCTTACTCCAGCATCTAGAGTTTGTTCAGAATCTTCTCAAGTTCCTGGGATTCACTGTAAACATAAAAAAGTCAAATTTGACACCCTCACAACAGATCATTTTTCTGGGCGCTTCTCTAAACACAACAACCCAGATGGCATTTCTGACATACGAAAAACAATTACAGCTGGCCTCAACTTTCAAAACCTTGGCAACTTTAACTCGGCTATCTGCAAGGAGATTCCTGCAGGCTTTGGATTACATGGCCTCCTGCATCCTTCTCGTACCATATGCAAGACTACATATGAGGAAAATACAGTGGTACCTAAAAAGTATATGGTCTCAGCATTGCCACAGTTTAGACATACTGATCTCCGTCCTGCCTTGTCTTCAAAAGGAATTCCTTTGGTGGTCCAAGGCATGTACTCTAAACAAAGGAAAACCCTTCTGTCTGCCTCCTGCCACTCGGATACTGATCACGGACGCCTCAGATTATGCATGGGGAGCCCATTTTCAGGGCAACTGTCTGCAGGGCCTTTGGACAAAGGATCAGAAGCACCTGCATATCAATTTAAAGGGAATGTTAGCCGTTCAGAAAGCTCTATTGGCCTTCAGGAATCTTCTACAACTAGGACAACTACTGATATGGACAGACAACACCACAGTTATGTGGTACATAAACAATCAAGGGGGATCTCATTCCTATCCCCTTTGCAGACTAGCCATGGATCTTTGGAACACAGTTCTAGCTTGCAATCTGGACCTTCAAGCACAGTTTCTACCAGGGAAGCAAAACTTCCTGGCAGACAGTCTGAGCAGAAACCTTTCGGACCCACACGAATGGATGCTGGACACCGAAATATTCAAGATGATTACTGCAGTCTGGGGATGTCCTCACATAGACCTCTTTGCATCCCACCTCAATCATCAACTACAGATTTTTTGCACCAGGACTTTCCACGAACAAGCTTGGAAAGTGGATACACTATCATTCAGTTGGAGAAGCCTCTCGGGATATGCCTTTCCGCCTCTTCCTCTTCTTCCACGGGTATTATTAAAGATCAAACAGGACAAGCCCAAGATGATAATCTTGCTAGCCCCAAATTGGCCTCGACAGTTTTGGTACCCAACATTGAAAAACATTTGTCTGGAGCCCCCTTGGGTTTTACCACAGACTCCGAACCTTCTGTCCCAACACCAGGGTCAGGTTCTACACTCCCATGTCAAAACTCTCAGCCTGGCGGCCTGGTTAATCCAGGGTCTTTGAATCATTCTCTCCTACCCAAGCAGGTTATGGATGTCATTTTAGAAGCCAGACGTCGTAGCACTAGAAAATCTTATGCAGGAAAATGGAAAAGATTTTGTTCCGGGATGCAGGCTCAGGATTCTGATCCTCTTATTCCTAACATTCCTCAGATTTTACTTTATCTGACAGACCTCTTACATAAGGGTCTCTTTTTCTCTTCCATAAAGATAAATGCCTCTGCTATTTCTGCTCATTATAATACAGACCCTCCAATCTTTTCCCACCAGCTCATGAGACAGTTTCTCAGAGGAGCTAAGAACTTAAGTCCCCCTAGATCTCCTCCCATTCCTGCTTGGGATCTCAACTATGTTTTGGAAAAGCTCACCTTACCTCCTTTTGAGCCTGCTGCCACATCTGACATAAAGTTTTTATCTTGGAAGACAGCCATCCTGTTAGCTCTGACCTCTGCCAGGAGAGTTTCAGAGTTGCAAGCTCTTATGGCTGTAGAACCTTATATTATTTTTCATCAAGACAGGGTGTCTTTAAGGATTAATCCTACTTTCATGCCTAAGGTGGTTTTTAAGTGGCTTTAAATCAAACTATTCACTTGCCAACTTTATTCCCCACTCCTCAAAAAAAGGGGAAAGGATCTTACATTCATTGGATGTACACAGACAACTACGTTTTTACCTAGACAGAACCAAGGACATCAGGAAATCAGAGCAATTGTTTGTTTCTTATGCTTCAAGTTCCCAAGGTAAAGCCATTTCAAAACAGACCATTTCTAAATGGATTGCTCATGGAATCAGATTTTGCTATTCACACCATGGAAAGCAAATCCCAGGGAGTATAAGGATTCACTCTACCAGAGCTGCTACCACTTCAGCTGCCTTCCTCAGGGGAGTTCCTACCAAAGACATTTTGGAAGCTGCAACTTGGAGTTCAGTGCATACTTTTTCCAAGCACTACAATCTACCTCTCTACTCTAAGTCTAGGGCAGGCTTTGCTTCTGCAGTCTTGCAGGGCCTTATAGCCGCCCTTTGCTATGACCACCTCCCTTTCATTCTGCTTTGGGATTCTACCCTACAGTCATGACTGCAACAGTGAAACACGATGAACATAGTACAGTTGTGTACACTTACCATAAATGTAGATGTTCGAGTGTCTTCACTGTTGCAGTCTGGGTTTCCCTCCCTCCTGTCCTCTCTTATTTTTTCTTTTGTGCGGTTCCTTTTTTCACCCTTCTTCTGAGGTGTATTTGCAAAGGGTATGGGACCTTACTCATTTTGGAACTCCTGACATCTGGGGCAAGAAAAACTGGAGAACATGGCGTCGGCTGTCAGCTTTGTACTCCTGGCACTCTGACGTCAGGGAGCATGGCTGAACAGCCAACGCCGGACCCAGACTTTGGGATTCTGGCCGACCGAGGACTGCCTGCCGGCAGGGGAGAACCCTACAGTCATGACTGCAGCAGTGAAGACACTCGAACATCTACATTTATGGTAAGTGTACACAACTGTACTTTTCTGTCTATCCCACGGGCATCTGTCAGTAGAGTGCACAACTTCCCTTAAACACATTCAAAGGTCCAACAACAAAATAAAAAAAAACCTGAAGCAACTACCTGCATACAAGAACATGGAGTGCAGAACCCCATACAAACCAGTAAAAGCCACTGCAAGTTTTACTTTTATCAACATATTGTGAGCAGTGTAGGTCTATTATCTTCTCTCTCTAATATTCCAACTGAATTTTCAGCTATGCACACTACTACCCCCCCCCCTTTTCCTCCCATTTACTGTAGCAAATATATACTTTTTTCCATAGCTTTGCATTTATTTTATATTCTTATATTTTATTTATCTTGTATATCACATTTTTTATATTCTTATATTTTATTCTCCCGTTTATTGTAACAAATATATACAATTTCCCAAAGCTGTACATTTATTTTATATTCTACTTCTCTGATGCTCTACTAAATCTGCTTTTGAATTCACATAGATAAACAGACACCTTTAGGCTAGCTGGTTGATTGATTTTCTCTTCTCACAGCTTTTGCCAAGTCCTGGTCTATAGCCTCCCCTCCTTTTCTTGTTCTCCTAACATAATTCTAGTGCAAGTTTCCTAGTCCTGTCAAACCTGTTTTTTCACAGCTTTTCCAAGCCCTGGTTCTTAGCCATCCCTTTTCTCGGTCTCCTAACATAATCTTATTGTAAGCTTCCCAGCCCTGTCACTCCTGTCTTTTCCTTCCCCCTTCCTCTTGAGAGTTTACTTATTCCTCCCCTGAGCTGCGGCGCCATGTTTAAATGCTAAATCCCCTGCCTGACTACACTCTGTTTCTGTCTGTTCCACTGGCATTCCTCAGTAGTGTGCACTTACTGCATGTCCCTTTCTAAAACCCTTGGCATAATTACATTATTTTCCTACTTCTCAGTGAACTGCAGCTCCCCATTGGTGCATAAATAATAAAAACAGAAAGGTAACATTCAAATCAAAACGATAGGCTGCCCTATTTCTGTAGTTGCTAACCTTTTCACTGATTGTTTTCTGTTTGGCGGCTGCTACTCCTCCCGTAAGGTGTAACCTGGTCTGTTTGCCCTTCGGGCTCACTCCGCTCCCCTATCCTGAAATCCCACCCACCCCACTACCTGTACTTTTATACATTCCCTGACTCCTACCCACCCAACACCTCTGCAGTCACAGTGCACCCAAGCCAAACCCCACCCACCTGTAGCTGTACATCACCCCAAACATCCACCCCTCCTACAATGCTCTACATAACATCTCTCCCTATAACCCCATTTGCCCTACTAATCTCTCTCTTCTCTTGCCTATCTCTCACTTTTTCCCAACCCTTGTCATAACTCTCACACACACTCCACTACATGTTACCATCAACCTCACTTCCCATCCTTCTCATCTATCTCACATGAACTCTTTACCTCTAACCCAGTCTATTTTTTCAAACCAAAACTGCTCCCAACCCAACCCCCCTGTACTCCCCTCAAATGTGGTACCAGAAAATCACTGCTCTCACACAACCCAAGCCCCCCTTGCCCAACACACTGCCTCACTCTTCTACTCCACCCCATCTCTCTCACTAGCCGGCGACATCTACCCAACCCCTGACCCATCTCTAACATCAGTCTCACCAAACCCTCTACTCAACCCACAAACTCCGTCCATTCGCCTTACAACACTTAATGCACAAAGCCTAAAAAACGAAATCCCTAACCTCCATGCCTGGCTCTCCCATAACCTCCCCAATGTTACAGCCATTTCTGAAACCTGGCTAAAAACCTATATAAAAGATAGTGAAAGCCTACCACCAGGTTTCCAAATCATTCAAAACGACAGAGCCCACAAAAAGGAGGTGGAGTAGCAATAATGTTACCCCACCTCCCATACTATAACTCTCTACTCCAATAAAATACCAACCTTTGCCAGCGCTGAAATTATAATAGGTTTACTAAAAGCAAACACCACAAGCCCATATGTATCACTGCCCTCTATATTCCCCCTGGTGATATCAAAACTCTTGAAAACATCCTGTCCTGGTACTCCTCCAATATAAAAAATGAAACCTATATACTCTGTGATGCCAACATCAACTGGAATACTATTACCTCTGAAGCCCCGTCCAACACAGTCAACCTGTACAACTTCTCCCAACTAATACCATCTCCAACCAGACCAAATAAAGATGGTACCTCTGGTACCATCATTGACTGGATCCTAACAACTCACCCAAATCTTATCACCAAAGCCGGAACATTACCTAATCCTCTCAGCAATCACCTTCCAGCCTTCACCGACCATCTCCACTACATAAACAACACCATTACATCCAAACCCACAACCTCTCCTCTTTCAACCCTCTTTCTCCAAATGCTTAAAGCATACTGACTGGTCCCCTGTAAAAACCCTTCCTCTACATTATGCCATTTCCTACTTTAACCACTCATTCCTAATCCTTCTCAATCAGCAAGCCTCCCCCCCCCCGAACCAAACACATCAAAACCAATCCCTGCCCACCATGGTTATCAAAAGATACTAAATTAGCCTTGCACCAAAGGGACAGTAAATGGAAACAATATCAAAAACATAAAAACCCTTACACCCTCCTAGAGTATAAGCAACTACGAAACTCCGCAAAAAAAAAAAAAACTACTAATAATTAAAAACCGCAAAGCCCACTACACCAAACTCCAGTCCTTGCACTCAACAAATCCCAAAAAATTCTGGGACTCCATCTCATCTATGCTGCATCCTGGCAACAAAGAAAACCCCTGCCCAGACCCCAACCTCTCCAGCCTTGAAACAGCCAGCCAGTTGAACTCATTCGTCATAGACTGCATAGACTGCATAGCTAAACTATCAGCCTCCTTCCCACCCCTCTCCTCCACCACCACCCCAGTCATCAACCTTCCTCCACATCATTCTGCCTCAAGCCCATCCCCACAAACACTATAAAAAGACTTCTCCTCAAACTCAAACCCTGTCACAATGGGGTCTATATTAGTTCATCGACAGCTTAGGTTGTCGAATCTGTAATGATCGACACCTATGCGTCGAACTTGCAAAATCGTAAACGGTCATTTAAGCAAATTCTTTCCTATTCCACCTTGCACTGACTCATCCAGCTACCTCTACTATTACTTCATCCCACCCAAAACAATCCCTCCCCTACCAAAATCTAATTTTCTCTCTAATATCTATTGTACTAAATTCTCCAGTCTCAAATGCACTATTACCCTCTCCATGCATAATATTTTTCCTAACCTACTAATGACTAGTAGCTATATATTTTGAAAAATTAAACCTACAATTGAGTTTGTAACAAAAATATTCACTTTATGTAAATGTTGAAATTTCTGTATTGAATTATGTCTTTTCATTTTTGTAACATTGTGACAAGCCAATTGCAAATATCATGGAGTTTTGTAAATGTTTAATTAGCTGTATGAACTATGTCCTTTTGTAACATGTGAGATTTTCACCCCGGGCCTCCACTGTAAATGGGCTCTTGGCCCAGTGGGCTTCCCTGGTCATCAAATTTAAATGAAAATAAATAAAATGTTAATGGGGTCAATGGGTAAATCAGTGTGGTGTTCTTGGCCTTGGAGAGTATGTTTAGGACCTGTTCCATAGTGTTTCTTGGTGGTTGACCAGGTGGGAGGGATAAGTGAGGGGTAAAATTTAAGCTGAATTTTGTTGGCCAGTAAATTGTCTGTATCTTCTGACTCTGTGCAGGTGGCTGCATTCATCATTGGTTTTGCACATTGTTGTGTATAGTGTCTGAGGTTAGATATAATTAAAAAAAGCCTTGTTTGCCCTTGGCCTGGGAGGCTATTTTTACCTTAAAATTGGCTTTTGTAGACCAGATGTGTCCTCTGAGTTATTTGTTTAAATTGATGTTAATAGTTTTTTTATTCTACTAGGCATTGTATTTCATTACTTGCTGTGATTTTTTTTCCTTGTGTTGTACAGCCTTTTGGAGTGTGGATTCCATCAGAGATTTCTTGTACAGTTGCAGCCGCATCCACCTGTACTGTACAGGAGGCAATCTTGTCCAAAACCACATCTTTCGTCAGTGTATATAAGGCATATTCCTTCAATAATTGTTATTCAGTCCTCTTGTCTTATTGTTACAGGTGTTCAGTGCTCATCTATTCAGTCCAAGTCTGAAATGTGTCATTAATTTAATATGCCCACAGTTTAGTAAGTAATCAACTATGATAAACTGGTGAGAGTTCTTCATAGACTAAAAACAGGTAATCATAAAATCTTATCTCTTGTTAACTCTGATTCAAGCGCTAGATCAGTTATTTTCCACCAGGAGCCACTTTTCCATTCTTAAAGTGTCCAAAGCAGTAGTGGCCCTGTTGCTAACTCTAATAGCTCTGTTTCTTTGACATCATCACTCCTTGCATAAGTACTTCTGTTACAGTTATCTGGCATTGACCATTGCAGCATCTGTATACACCCTCAATGTCATTGTGACACTAGCATGTGTGGTCTTTATGTCTGTGCCTCTGGCATTGGAGTCCGTGTTGGGATTTTTAGCTCCAGACCTCTTTCTAAAATTGTGTTGATGGGGTGCCTGTTTATATACTGGCATGCTTGGATGTACCACAACCAGGTATCTAATATGCAAACTGGAAGGATCCTGAGCTTTAAAAGTCAGGCCAGGTATACAAGGTCATCTAACAGCTAAATTTTTACTGCAGCATACCATGTACAGTAATCCTTGACTTCTGTGGTGGTTTTAATATTTGAAAATCAGGTATATTCTGAAGTGTATTTTTATTTTATTTGCCACTGTTGTGAATTAGTTATGTTACTGTCTCCCACTGCTGAAGGAGGGAAACAAGCCTGTGGTATAGTCTTCCATACTGTGATTGATTTGGGTGCTAGTCTTTGTAATATCATAGTCAGTTGATATTATAGCGTACCTCATCAGTGTCTTTATTTTCAGATCTGAATATTGAGAAGTCTGGTGATGCCAAAGTGAGCTGTGGTTTGGATCAAGTTAAAATGATAAACAAATGTTTCAGACGTATTGAAACATCTTCTAACTGTGGTGATATAGACCGGCTAACAAATGGGGAAACTTCATCTTTCTGGCAATCAGATGGCAGCGCTCGTTCTCACTGGATACGGTGAGTTGCATAGTTACATTTTTTATTACTGTTATTTTGGAGAGGGGTTGAGTAGATGTTCTTCATTCCACATTGCTGCAGTCCTAACCATTGGGTAGTCCGCTGTCCAGTCGGCCCGAATACCAAAGTATATGGCTGACGTCGGTCAAGGCGCATTAGACTGACGTCAGGACGTCAGGGTACTAATGCGCATGACCGACGTCATATCCTCAGTCTTTTTTGCCGCATGGTCCGATGCAGAAGCAGTTTTGCGAGTGCAGGTTGGCGTTCTGAAATATTTCCGAAGTCGGAGTTTCAGACCGAATCAAAGTTGGCTAAGTACCCGTTGGGAACATTTTGGTTTTCTTGCCTCAGTATTTAACGGATGTCAGAAAAAGTGAATAACTGTATTTCTTGTGGGAAGCAGATACCTCATAGGGATTACCATACTCTGTGTATACCTTGTTTAGGGCCTGAGCACGGCGTTGTTGGTTGACGCTCTTGTGCTAGATTTAACAAACGCACTATTAAGAGAAGGTTAGACTGTGCCAGGTTAGTGTTTGGGAAGCGTTGTAATTACAAAATGCCGTCGGATGCTCCGGCCCGCTTCGTCCAAAAAGCGCAAAGACAAAACAGCAAAGCCTAGGGTTGATGAACCGGCAGTCCCGGACGTCGGTTCTTTAGAAGGCTCAGTGGAGCCAGAGGTTTTGCCAGGAGTTTCTTTGGAGTCTCAGGCAGAGACTTTACTGTTACAGGATGTGCCCTCTCAGGAGGTAGGCCAGGCTGAGGGGGCTTCTCAGGTAACTGTTCTTCCCTCTCTTCCCAAGATAGTTAGAGCTTCTCCTACTGTTTCCAAAACTTCTTTGAGAGGTAGGCCAAGTTCAGCTTCAGTGGGGCTTCTCCTAGCACTTCAGGTTCTGTGCCTAAGAAACATATGCTTAAAATGGCAGAAGATTTAATTACTATGATTAGAGGCTCTATGCCCCTCTGATAAGAGGCCTAGGGTGGAACCTGAGTTTGAGAGTTTGGAACAGTATTCAGAGGCTTGAGTCTTCTGGGAAGACTTGCAGGAGTTTCCTCCTTATTCTGATTCTGATGTGGATGATTCCACACCTACAGCTTCTCCTCCTGAGGATTTCTCATTTTCAGAGACTCTGCATTCCATGAGGGAACACATTAAATGGGAAGGCCAAGATTACTCTGATTCCAGGAAAAGGCTTAGGAATTCTTATTTTACCCCAACATAGGCCCTTAGCTATACCTCCTGTGTTGAATGTGGTGGAAGATGTTTTGCAGAGGCTTCCCTGAACCCTGACTCTTTGCCTCCTGCCCTGTTAAACCTGATAGGTACTATAGGGTGCTTGAAGCTCATAAGTATTTGTTTAAGAGTCCTAGGGCGGACCCAGAAACTGTTTCTCAGGGGCCTAAAGGTGTTAAGGCCTCTGTGGTTAAAAATCCTGTTCCCACTGATAAAGAGGCAAGGGCTTTGGATAGGTGGGGAAAGAAAGTGTATACTTCTTCCACTCTAGCCATGAGGCGTTGAATTGTCAGTTTCACATGCTAAAATATCAAAATTATCTCCTTTCACAATTGAAATCTAAGGTGGATGCTTTGGCGGAAGGTATAGAGTGTAAAGAGTTGCTGGATTTAGTTCATGTGTCTGAACAAGTGGGTAAGCATTCTTTGCAATGTGGTTTTGATGCTGTGCAGGCCTCCTCGAGGGTGGCTGCCACTAGTTCTGTTCTTCGCAGGCATGCCTGGTTGAGGGATCAGAATTTAGCAGAGCATGTTAAGACTAGGATTTTGGATGCTCCTTTACAGTCTGATGTGTTATTTGGTTCGCCTGTGGAAGCAGTTTTAAAGAAAATGGAGGACAAAGCTAAGTCTATGCAAACTGTTAAAGATTTTTTGCAGGTGCAGCCACCAAAGTTTAGTAGAAATGGGCCTACTAAGGGATGGACATATCCTGCTTTTTGATTCCCAGTCTAGGGTAGGTCTAGGCGTGGTAGGGGCAGAGCTCAAGGTTCTTTTAGGCCTAGAACAGGGGGTTCGCCTGCTCAGACTTCTGGTGAGGGCAGGGGTCAGTCCTTTCGTAAGCAGACCCAATGACCTGCCTTTTCAGCTGCCAGTAGATTCTCGTCTGGTAGCTCCTTTGGGAGGAAGACTGTCTCTTTTCAAAGAAAATTGGGATTTAATCACTCAAGACAGATGGGTGTTGGATATCATTCACCACGGTTACAGGTTTTATTTCCACACATTGCCCCTTTCAAAGGCATGCCAGACGTTCCTCCTCCACAAAGGAAGAGGCTCACAAGCAAATTTCTCTGTTACTCCAAATAGGGGCCATTCAGCCAGTCCCTATACCAGAAAATTTCAAGTTTTTTTTCCCCCCCCCCCTTTTAAAACTCTTAACCAAAAGGGGCCCAGGCCAAAAACCCCTTTCCAAAAAATTTTTTGGTTTTTGAAACCAAAAATTTTTTGCTTTTGGATTTGGTTAACCCCCCTTTTGGAAAAAATTTTAAAAAAGGAGGCATATTTACACATTCCCATCAGGCAGGAGCATGAAAATACCTCTGGTTCAAGGCCGGATCGAGGCACTATCAATTCTCTGCGCTGCCCTTTGGATTGTCTACTGCACCCAGGGTCTATACCAAATGCCTGGCTCCAGTAGTAGCTTATTGCAGACTCAAGGGAATTCAAATTTACCCTTATCTGGACGACTGTCTTATTCAGGCAGACAGCAAGGATGTCTTACTCCAGCATCTAGAGTTTGTTCAGAATCTTCTCAAGTTCCTGGATTCACTGTAAACATAAAAAAGTCAAATTTGACACCCTCACAACAGATCATTTTTCTGGGCGCTTCTCTAAACACAACAACCCAGATGGCATTTCTGACATACGAAAACAATTACAGCTGGCCTCAACTTTCAAAACCTTGGCAACTTTAACTCGGCTATCTGCAAGGAGATTCCTGCAGGCTTTGGGTTACATGCCTCCTGCATCCTTCTCGTACCATATGCAAGACTACATATGAGGAAAATACAGTGGTACCTAAAAAGTGTATGGTCTCAGCATTGCCACCCTTTAGACATACTGATCTCCGTCCTGCCTTGTCTTCAAAAGGAATTCCTTTGGTGGTCCAAGGCATGTACTCTAAACAAAGGAAAACCCTTCTGTCTGCCTCCTGCCACTCGGATACTGACCACGGACGCCTCAGATTATGCATGGGGAGCCCATTTTCAGGGCAACTGTCTGCAGGGCCTTTGGACAAAGGATCAGAAGCACCTGCATATCAATTTAAAGGGAATGTTAGCCGTTCAGAAAGCTCTATTGGCCTTCAGGAATCTTCTACAACTAGGGCAACTACTGATACGGACAGACAACACCACAGTTATGTGGTACATAAACAGTCAAGGGGGATCTCATTCCTATCCCCTTTGCAGACTAGCCATGGATCTTTGGAACACAGTTCTAGCTTGCAATCTGGACCTTCAAGCACAGTTTCTACCAGGGAAGCAAAACTTCCTGGCAGACAGTCTGAGCAGAAACCTTTCGGACCCACACGAATGGATGCTGGACACCGAAATATTCAAGATGATTACTGCAGTCTGGGGATGTCCTGACATAGACCTCTTTGCATCCCACCTCAATCATCGACTACAGATTTTTTGCACCAGGACTTTCCACGAACAAGCTTGGAAAGTGGATGCACTATCATTCAGTTGGAGAAGCCTCTCGGGATATGCCTTTCCGCCTCTTCCTCTTCTTCCACGGGTATTATTAAAGATCAAACAGGACAAGCCCAAGATGATAATCTTGCTAGCCCCAAATTGGCCTCGACAGTTTTGGTACCCAACATTGAAAAACATTTGTCTGGAGCCCCCTTGGGTTTTACCACAGACTCCGAACCTTCTGTCCCAACACCAGGGTCAGGTTCTACACTCCCATGTCAAAACTCTCAGCCTGGCGGCCTGGTTAATCCAGGGTCTTTGAATCATTCTCTCCTACCCAAGCAGGTTATGGATGTCATTTTAGAAGCCAGACGTCGTAGCACTAGAAAATCTTATGCAGGAAAATGGAAAAGATTTTGTTCCTGGATGCAGGCTCAGGATTCTGATCCTCTTATTCCTAACATTCCTCATATTTTACTTTATTTGACAGACCTCTTACATAAGGGTCTCTTTTTCTCTTCCATAAAGATACATGCCTCTGCTATTTCTGCTCATTATAATAGACCCTCCAATCTTTTCCCACCAGCTCATGAGACAGTTTCTCAGAGGAGCTAAGAACTTAAGTCCCCCTAGATCTCCTCCCATTCCTGCTTGGGATCTCAACTATGTTTTGGAAAAGCTCACCTTACCTCCTTTTGAGCGTGCTGCCACATCTGACATAAAGTTTTTATCTTGGAAGACAGCCATCCTGTTAGCTCTGACCTCTGCCAGGAGAGTTTCAGAGTTGCAAGCTCTTATGGCTGTAGAACCTTATATTATTTTTCATCAAGACAGGGTGTCTTTAAGGATTAATCCTACTTTCATGCCTAAGGTGGTTTTTAAGTGGCTTTAAATCAAACTATTCACTTGCCAACTTTTTTCCCCACTCCTCAAAATAAAGGGGAAAGGATCTTACATTCCTTGGATGTACACAGACAACTACGTTTTTACCTAGACAGAACCAAGGACATCAGGAAATCAGAGCAATTGTTTGATGTTCTTCATCTCACATTGCTGCAGTCCTTACACTTGGGTAGTCCGCTGTCCTCGGTCGGCCCGAATATCAAAGTATTAGGCTGACGTCGGTCAAGGCGCATAAGACTGACATCAGGACGTCAGGGTAATATGCGCATGACCGACGTCATATCCTCAGTCTTTTTTGCCGCATGGTCTGATGCAGAAGCAGCGTTGCAAGTGCCGTTCGGCGTTCTGAAATTTTTCAATTCGAGTTTCAGACCGAGTCAAAGTTGGCTAAGTACCCGTTAGAATATTTTAGTTTTTCTTGCCTCAGTGGTTTACCGGATGTCAGAAAAAGTGAATAACTGTATTTCTTGTGGGAAACAGATACCGCATAGAGATTATCATACTTTGTGTATTCCTTGTTTAGGGCCTGAGCACGACATTGTTGGGTGTCGCTTTTGTGCTAGATTCAATAAGCGCACTATTAAGAGAAGGCTAGATTGTGCCAGGTTAGTCTTCGGAAAGCGGTGCAATTATAATATGCCGTCGGATGCTCAGACGTCCGCTTCTTCGAAGAAGCGCAAAGATAAAGCAGCTAAGCCCAGGCAAGACGAGTCGTCCGTACTGGACGCCGGTTCTTTGGAGGTGCCGGTGGAGCCGGTGGTTCCACCGGAGGTTTCTCTGGAGTCCCAGGGGGAGACCTTGTTATTGCAGGATGTGGCCTCTCAGGAGGCAGGTCAGGCTGAAGGGGCTTCTCAGGTTACTGTACTCCCCTCCCTTCCTAGGGTGGTTAGGCCTTCTCCTTCTGTTTCCAAGGCTTCTCCCAGAGGCAGGCCAGGTTTAGCTTCAGTTGGTGTCACTCCTAGTTCTTCAGGATCTGTGCCCAAGAAGCATATGCTTAAAATGGCTGAAGATTTGATTACTTTGATTAGAGGTTCTTTGCCCCCTCCTGATAAGAGGCCTAGGGTGGAACCTGAGTTGGCAAGTTTTGAGCAGGCTTCAGATGTTTCAGAGTCTTGACTGAAGACTTGCAGGAGTATTCTCCTTATTCTGATGTGGATGATTCTACTCCTTCTGCTTCTCCTCCTGAGGATTTTTCTTTTTCAGAGACTCTTCATTCCATGTGCGAGCATTTTAAGTGGGAAGGTCAGGACTTCTCTGATTCCAGGAAATGGCTTAGGGAATTTTGTTTTACCCCAGCATAGGCCTTTGGCTATACCTCCTGTTCTGGATGTGGTGGAGGATGTGTTTGCAGAGGCTTCTCTTAATCCTGATTCTTTGCCTCCTGCTCCTGTTAAACCGGATAGGTATTATAGGGTGCCTGAAGCTCATAGGTATCTTTTTAAGAGTCCTAGGGCGGACCCAGAAACTGTTAGTCAGGGGCCTAAGGGTGTTAAGGCTTCTGTTGTTAAAAATCCGGTTCCTCCAGATAAAGAGGCCAGGGCTTTGGATAGATGGGGAAAGAAAGTCTATACTTCTTCCACCCTAGCTATGAGGGCTCTGAATTGCCAGTTTCACATGTTGAAATACCAAAACTATCTACTTTCTCAGTTCAAGTCTAAGGTAGATGCTCTGGCGGAAGGTATTGAGTGTAAAGAGTTACAAGATTTGGTACATGTCTCTGAACAAGTGGGTAAGCATTCTTTGCAATGTGGTTTTGATGCTGTACAGGCCTCGTCTAGGGTGGCTGCCACTGGGTCAGTTCTTCGCAGGCACGCCTGGCTGAGGGATCAGAATTTATCTGACCATGTTAAGACAAGGATTTTAGATGCTCCTTTACAATCTGATGTGTTGTTTGGTTCGCCTGTTGAGGCAGTCTTAAAGAAAATGGAAGACAAGGCTAAGTCTATGCAGACTGTTAAAGATTTTTTGCAGGTTCAGCCTCCAGTTTAGCAGAAATTGGCCTACCAAGGGGTGGGCGTATCCTTCTTATGATTCCCAGTCTAGGGGTAGGTCTAGACGTGGTAGGGGCAGAGCTCAGGGCTCTTTCAGGCCTAGAACAGGAGTTCACCTGCACAGTCTTCGGTGAGGGCAGGGGTCAGTCCTTTCGTAAACAGACCCAATGACCTACCTTTTCAGCTGCCAGAGCCTTCTCGTCTGGCAGCACCTTTGGGAGGAAGGTTGGCACTTTTCAAGGAAAATTGGAGTTTAATTACCCAAGACAGATGGGCATTGGATATCATACACCAAGGTTACAGGTTTTATTTCCATACCTTGCCTCCTTTCAAAGGCATGCCAGACGTTCCTCCTCAGCAAAGAATAGAGGCTCACAAACAGATTTCTCTGCTGCTCCAAATAGGGGCCATACAACGGTCCCTCTGTCAGAAGTGGGCCTAGGATTTTATTCTCGCCTGTTCCTAGTACCAAAGAAGGGGAACACGTGGAGACCAATTTTGGATTTATCTATCCTCAACACTTATCTGGACATTCCCAAGTTCAAAATGTTGACGTTACAACAGCTTTTACCTCTGCTGGGCAAAGATCACTGGATGGTGACTCTGGATCTCAAGGAGGCTTACCTTCATGTTCCTATCAGGCTAAGTTGCAGGAAGTACCTACGTTTTCGGGCTGGGACTTCTCATTATCAGTTCTCTGCATTGCCCTTTGGCTTATCTACTGCGCCCAGAGTGTTCACTGAGGTTCTGGCTCCAGTGATAGCTTTCTTCAGGCTAAGAGGAATACAGATCTATCCTTATTTGGACGATTGCCTGATTCTGGCTCAAGGAAAGGACGAACTTCTTCATCATCTACATTATGTGATAGCAGTGCTAAGATGCCTGGGGTATTCTGTGAACGAAATAAAGTCCAGTCTAGTACCCTCTCAGGACATGTGCTTTCTGGGTGTGAGACTGAATACAGCATCCCAGATGGCCTTTTGACCCCGGACAAACAAAAGAATCTTTCTCTTTACTTCCATCAATTGTCTCATCAGTCCAGGCTGACTGCAAGGACAGTCCTTCAAGCCTTGGGGTTCATGGCATCTTGTATTCTGGTGCTTCCCAATGCCAAACTGCATATGAGGAAGCTACAATGGTATCTCAAAAATGTATGGACACAGCACTGCCAAGATATGGACACTGTCATTCAGATAATACCTTGCATTCAAAAGGAATTTTTGTGGTGGGCTCAGGAATGTCACCTAAACAAGGGACTCTCTGTGACCCGGCCAGAGGCGAGTCAGATTCTAACGACAGATGCCTCAGACAAAGCTTGGGAGCTCATCTAAATGGAAAATGGATACAAGACACGTGGCCTGCCAGACTTCTACATCTACATATCAACTTGAAGGAGATGTTAGCAGTCCAATTTGCATTAATAGCTTTCAAGGATTTACTTCTTCCAGGGCAGGTGTTGATTCTAACAGACAACACAACTGTCATGTGGTACATCAACAAGCAGGGGGAACACATTCTTATCCTCTGTGCAGACAAGCAATGATTTTGTGGGAGACTGCTCTCAGTTTACAGCTAAATCTTCAGGCAAGGTTTCTGCCGGGAACACAGAACTCCTTAGCAGATGTGTTGAGCAGACAAATAATGGATCCCCACGAGTGGAAATTGGATCCTCAAGTTTTCAGAAATTGACAGTGTCATGGGGAACTCCAGACATAGATCTGTTCGCTTCTCCACTAAACTACCAGCTGCCAAAGTTTTGCACAAAAGTTTTCATCCCACAGCCTGGAAAGTGGATGCTCTTTCATTCAATTGGAACAATCTTCATGTGTATGCCTTTCCACCTCTGCCTCTCCTCCCAAAGGTACTTCTGAAGGTCAGACAGGACAAGCCAAAGATGATTTTAATAGCTCCGGATTGGCCTCGACAGCACTGGTACCCACTACTGAGAAGTCTGGTACAGGAGCCTCCATGGCCTTTACCTTCGATTCCACACCTGCTGTCTCAGGAGAACGGTCATTTACTCAATGTCAAACTTCACTCTCTTCACCTGACAGCCTGGCATATTCTGTTCTAAACCCTGGAGGGTCTCAGCTTCCACAACAAGTTTTGAATGTTATTTTGGAGGCCAGAAGGCCTAGTACAAGGAAAGTGTACGCAGATAAATGGAAGAGATTTTTATTTTGGAGTGCAGCAAAAGCATTTGATGTTTCTCAGCCTAATTTAAGTGTGGCTCTTCAATATCTTACTGAGTTACTGGACAAAGGCTTGTCCTTCTCTTCTATTAAGATTCATGCTGCAGCAATTTCTGCTCACTATGACTGTGACCCACCATTGTTTTCTCATCCTTTGTTTAAGCAATTCCTTAGAGGGGCAAAGAATATAAGACCCCCACGGAGAGCTCCTATTCCTGCTTGGGATCTCAATTTTGTGTTGGAGAAACTCACTCTACAACCTTTTGAGCCTGCAGCTACTACTGAGTTGAAATATTTATCATGGAAGACTGCTTTTTTGTTGGCCATTACCTCTGCGAGAAGGGTTTCTGAATTACAGGCCGTTATGGCAGTTGAGCCTTTCTTAATTTTCCATAAGGATAGGGTATCTTTGCGTACTAATCCTTCCTTTATGCCTAAAGTGGTTTCTAGTGTGGCTTTAAACCAAACTATTCATTTGCCTACCTTTTATGCGAACCCCAAAATAAAGGGGAAAAGATTTTGCACACTTTGGATATACACAGGCAGTTGCGATATTATTTGAGCAGAACTAAAGGGTTCAGGCAGTCTCAGCAGTTATTTGTTTCTTTTGCTTTGAGTTCTCAGGGCAAGCCTGTGTCAAAACAAACTATTTCTAAGTGGATTGGGTTGTGTATTGCTTTCTGTTATTCCCATCATGGTAAGGAGATTCCAGCTGGGATTAGGCCTCATTCCACTAGGGCTACTGCCACTTCTACAGCCTTTCTAAGGGGTAGCAACTAAAGATATTTTGGAGGCTGCTACTTGGAGTTCAGTGCATACTTTCTCTAAGCATTATCACCTTCCTCTTTACTCTAAATCGAGGGTGGTTTTGCCACTGCAATTTTACAGGGCATTTTGGCAGCTCCTACTGCTTTTAGTTGTGCCATCCTCCCTTTTCTCTGCTTTGGGATTCTACCCAAGTGTAAGGACTGCAGCAATGTGAGATGAAGAACATAGTACAGTTTTGTACCTACCATAAATGTAGATGTTTGAAGATCCACATTGCTGCAGTCCAATTTACCCTCCCTCCTTCCCCTCTGTAGTTAGAGGCGGTTGTGTGGTTTGGGTTGTACATATTGTGAATTTTGTATATATTGTACATATAGTTAGTACACAGGTGTTTGGCTGTTTTTGGTTGTCTTTTGGTTTTGACATTTTTGTTTAGGGTCTTCTGACATCTGGGGCAAGAAAAGACTGAGGATATGACGTCGGTCATGCGCATATGTACCCTGACGTCCTGATGTCAGTCTTATGCGCCTTGACCGACGTCAGCCTAATACTTTGATATTCGGGCCGACCGAGGACAGCGGACTACCCAAGTGTAAGGACTGCAGCAATGTGGATCTTCGAACATCTACATTTATGGTAGGTACAAAACTGTACTTTTCTTATGCTTCAAGTTCCCAAGGTAAAGCCATTTCAAAACAGACCATTTCTAAATGGATTGCTCATGGAATCAGATTTTGCTATTCACACCATGGAAAGCAAATCCCAGGGAGTATAAGGACTCACTCTACCAGAGCTGCTACCACATCAGCTGCCTTCCTCAGGGGAGTTCCTACCAAAGACATTTTGGAAGCTGCAACTTGGAGTTCAGTGCATACTTTTTCCAATAACTACAATCTACCTCTCTACTCTAAGTCTAGGGCAGGCTTTGCTTCTGCAGTCTTGCAGGGCCTTATAGCCGCCCCCTTTACTTTATGACCACCTCCCTTTCATTCTGCTTTGGGATTCTACCCTACAGTCATGACTGCAACAGTGAAACACGATGAACATAGTACAGTTGTGTACACTTACCATAAATGTAGATGTTCGAGTGTCTTCACTGTTGCAGTCTGGGTTTCCCTCCCTCCTGTCCTCTCTTATTTTTTCTTTTGTGCGGTTCCTTTTTTCACCCTTCTTCTGAGGTGTATTTGCAAAGGGTATGGGACCTTACTCATTTTGGAACTCCTGACATCTGGGGCAAGAAAAACTGGAGAACATGGCGTCGGCTGTCAGCTTTGTACTCCTGGCACTCTGACGTCAGGGAGCATGGCTGAACAGCCAACGCCGGACCCAGACTTTGGGATTCTGGCCGACCGAGGACTGCCTGCCGGCAGGGGAGAACCCTACAGTCATGACTGCAACAGTGAAGACACTCGAACATCTACATTTATGGTAAGTGTACACAACTGTACTTTTCTGTCTATCCCACGGGCATCTGTCAGTAGAGTGCACAACTTCCCTTAAACACATTCAAAGGTCCAACAACAAAATAAAAAAAAACCTGAAGCAACTACCTGCATACAAGAACATGGAGTGCAGAACCCCATACAAACCAGTAAAAGCCACTGCAAGTTTTACTTTTATCAACAGATTGTGAGCAGTGTAGGTCTATTATCTTCTCTCTCTGATATTCCAACTGATTTTTCAGCTATGCACACTACTGCCCCCCCCCTTTTCCTTCCATTTACTGTAGCAAATATATACTTTTTTCCATAGCTTTGCATTTATTTTATATTCTTATATTTTATTTATCTTGTATATCACATTTTTTATATTCTTATATTTTATTCTCCCGTTTATTGTAACAAATATATACAATTTCCCAAAGCTGTACATTTATTTTATATTCTACTTCTCTGATGCTCTACTAAATCTGCTTTTGAATTCACATAGATAAACAGACACCTTTAGGCTAGCTGGTTGATTGATTTTCTCTTCTCACAGCTTTTGCCAAGTCCTGGTCTATAGCCTCCCCTCCTTTTTCTTGTTCTCCTAACATAATTCTAGTGCAAGTTTCCTAGTCCTGTCAAACTTGTTTTTTCACAGCTTTTCCAAGCCCTGGTTCTTAGCCATCCCTTTTCTCGGTCTCCTAACATAATCTTATTGTAAGCTTCCCAGCCCTGTCACTCCTGTCTTTTCCTTCCCCCTTCCTCTTGAGAGTTTACTTATTCCTCCCCTGAGCTGCGGCGCCATGTTTAAATGCTAAATCCCCTGCCTGACTACACTCTGTTTCTGTCTGTTCCACGGGCATTCCTCAGTAGTGTGCACTTACTGCATGTCCCTTTCTAAAACCCTTGGCATAATTACATTATTTTCCTACTTCTCAGTGAACTGCAGCTCCCCATTGGTGCATAAATAATCAAAACAGAAAGGTAACATTCAAATCAAAACGATAGGCTGCCCTATTTCTGTAGTTGCTAACCTTTTCACTGATTGTTTTCTGTTTGGCGGCTGCTACTCCTCCCGTAAGGTGTAACCTGGTCTGTTTGCCCTTCGGGCTCACTCCGCTCCCCTATCCTGAAATCCCACCCACCCCACTACCTGTACTTTTATACATTCCCTGACTCCTACCCACCCAACACCTCTGCAGTCACAGTGCACCCAAGCCAAACCCCACCCACCTGTAGCTGTACATCACCCCAAACATCCACCCCTCCTACAATGCTCTACATAACATCTCTCCCTATAACCCCATTTGCCCTACTAATCTCTCTCTTCTCTTGCCTATCTCTCACTTTTTCCCAACCCTTGTCATAACTCTCACACACACTCCACTACATGTTACCATCAACCTCACTTCCCATCCTACTCATCCATCTCACATGAACTCTTTACCTCTAACCCAGTCTATTTTTTCAAACCAAAACTGCTCCCAACCCAACCCCCCTGTACTCCCCTCAAATGTGGTACCAGAAAATCACTGCTCTCACACAACCCAAGCCCCCCTTGCCCAACACACTGCCTCACTCTTCTACTCCACCCCATCTCTCTCACTAGCCGGCGACATCTACCCAACTCCTGACCCATCTCTAACATCAATCTCACCAAACCCTCTACTCAACCCACAAACTCAGTCCATTCGCCTTACAACACTTAATGCACAAAGCCTAAAAAATGAAATCCCTAACCTCCATGCCTGGCTCTCCCATAACCTCCCCAGTGTTACAGCCATTTCTGAAACCTGGCTAAAAACCTATATAAAAGATAGTGAAAGCCTACCACCAGGTTTCCAAATCATTCAAAACGACAGAGCCCACAAAAAGGAGGTGGAGTAGCAATAATGTTACCCCACCTCCCATACTATAACTCTCTACTCCAATAAAATACCAACCTTTGCCAGTGCTGAAATTATAATAGGTTTACTAAAAGCAAACACCACAAGCCCATATGTATCACTGCCCTCTATATTCCCCCTGGTGATATCAAAACTCTTGAAAACATCCTGTCCTGGTACTCCTCCAATATAAAAAATGAAACCTATATACTCTGTGATGCCAACATCAACTGGAATACTATTAACTCTGAAGCCCCGTCCAACACAGTCAACCTGTACAACTTCTCCCAACTAATACCATCTCCAACCAGACCAAATAAAGATGGTACCTCTGGTACCATCATTGACTGGATCCTAACAACTCACCCAAATCTTATCACCAAAGCCAGAACATTACCTAATCCTCTCAGCGATCACCTTCCAGCCTTCACCGACCATCTCCACTACATAAACAACACTATTACACCCAAACCCACAACCTCTCCTCTTTCAACCCTCTTTCTCCAAATGCTTAAAGCATACTGACTGGTCCCCTGTAAAAACCCTTCCTCTACATTATGCCATTTCCTACTTTAACCACTCATTCCTAATCCTTCTCAATCAGCAAGCCCCCCGAACCAAACACATCAAAACCAATCCCTGCCCACCATGGTTATCAAAAGATACTAAATTAGCCTTGCACCAAAGGGACAGTAAATGGAAACAATATCAAAAACATAAAAACCCTTACACCCTCCTAGAGTATAAGCAACTACGAAACTCCGCAAAAAAAAAAAAACAACTAATAATTAAAAACCGCAAAGCCCACTACACCAAACTCCAGTCCTTGCACTCAACAAATCCCAAAAAATTCTGGGACTCCATCTCATCTATGCTGCATCCAGGCAACAAAGAAAACCCCTGCCCAGACCCCAACCTCTCCAGCCTTGAAACAGCCAGCCAGTTGAACTCATTCGTCATAGACTGCATAGCTAAACTATCAGCCTCCTTCCCACCCCCCTCCTCCACCACCACCCCAGTCATCAACCTTCCTCCACATCCTTCTGCCTCAAGCCCATCCCCACAAACACTATAAAAAGACTTCTCCTCAAACTCAAACCCTGTCGCAGTGGGGTCTATATTAGTTCATCGACAGCTTAGGTTGTCGAATCTGTAATGATCGACACCTATGCGTCGAACTTGCAAAATCGTAAACGGTCATTTAAGCAAATTCTTTCCTATTCCACCTTGCACTGACTCATCCAGCTACCTCTACTATTACTTCATCCCACCCAAAACAATCCCTCCCCTACCAAAATCTAATTTTCTCTCTAATATCTATTGTACTAAATTCTCCAGTCTCAAATGCACTATTACCCTCTCCATGCATAATATTTTTCCTAACCTACTAATGACTAGTAGCTATATATTTTGAAAAGTTAAACCTACAGTTGAGTTTGTAACAAAAATATTCACTTTATGTAAATGTTGAAATTTCTGTATTGAATTATGGCTTTTCATTTTTGTAACATTGTGACAAGCCAATTGCAAATATCATGGAGTTTGTCTGTAAATGTTTAATTAGCTGTATGAACTATGTGCTTTTGTAACATGTGAGATTTTCACCCCGGGCCTCCACTGAAAATGGGCTCTTGGCCCAGTGGGCTTCCCTGGTCATCAGATTTAAATGAAAATAAATAAAATGTTAATGGGGTCAATGGGTAAATCAGTGTGGTGTTCTTGGCCTTGGAGAGTATGTTTAGGACCTGTTCCATAGTGTTTCTTGGTGGTTGACCAGGTGGGAGGGATAAGTGGGGGGTAAAATTTAAGCTGAATTTTGTTGGCCAGTAAATTGTCTGTATCTTCTGACTCTGTGCAGGTGGCTGTATTCATCATTGGTTTTGCACATTGTTGTGTATAGTGTCTGAGGTTAGATATAATTAAAAAAAAGCCTTGTTTGCCCTTGGCCTGGGAGGCTATTTTTACCTTAAAATTGGCTTTTGTAGACCAGATGTGTCCTCTGAGTTATTTGTTTAAATTGATGTTAATAGTTTTTTTTATTCTACTAGGCATTGTATTTCATTACTTGCTGTGATTTTTTTTCCTTGTGTTGTACAGCCTTTTGGAGTGTGGATTCCATCAGAGATTTCTTGTACAGTTGCAGCCGCATCCACCTGTACTGTACAGGAGGCAATCTTGTCCAAAACCACATCTTTCGTCAGTGTATATAAGGCATATTCCTTCAATAATTGTTATTCAGTCCTCTTGTCTTATTGTTACAGGTGTTCAGTGCTCATCTATTCAGTCCAAGTCTGAAATGCGTCATTAATTTAGTATGCCCACAGTTTAGTAAGTAATCAACTATGATAAACTGGTGAGAGTTCTTCATAGACTAAAAACAGGTAATCATAAAATCTTATCTCTTGTTAACTCTGATTCAAGCGCTAGATCAGTTATTTTCCACCAGGAGCCACTTTTCCATTCTTCCAGTGTCCAAAGCAGTAGTGGCCCTGTTGCTAACTCTAATAGCTCTGTTTCTTTGACATCACTCCTTGCATAAGTACTTCTGTTACAGTTATCTGGCATTGACCATTGCAGCATCTGTATACACCCTCAACGTCATTGTGACACTAGCATGTGTGGTCTTTATGTCTGTGCCTCTGGCATTGGAGTCCGTGTTGGGATTTTTAGCTCCAGACCTCTTTCTAAAATTGTGTTGATGGGGTGCCTGTTTATATACTGGCATGCTTGGATGTACCACAACCAGGTATCTAATATGCAAACTGGAAGGATCCTGAGCTTTAAAAGTCAGGCCAGGTATACAAGGTCATCTAACAGCTAAATTTTTACTGCAGCATACCATGTACAGTAATCCTTGACTTCTGTGGTGGTTTTAATATTTGAAAATCAGGTATATTCTGAAGTGTATTTTTATTTTATTTGCCACTGTTGTGAATTAGTTATGTTACTGTCTCCCACTGCTGAAGGAGGGAAACAAGCCTGTGGTATAGTCTTCCATACTGTGATTGATTTGGGTGCTAGTCTTTGTAATATTATAGTCAGTTGATATTATAGCGTACCTCATCAGTGTCTTTATTTTCAGATCTGAATATTGAGAAGTCTGGTGATGCCAAAGCGAGCTGTGGTTTGGATCAAGTTAAAATGATAAACAAATGTTTCAGACGTATTGAAACATCTTCTAACTGTGGTGATATAGACCGGCTAACAAATGGGGAAACTTCATCTTTCTGGCAATCAGATGGCAGCGCTCGTTCTCACTGGATACGGTGAGTTGCATAGTTAACATTTTTTATTACTGTTATTTTGGAGAGGGGTTGAGTAGTTTGTAGTCGAATAAAAAAGCAGTAGCAGTGTTGTCTCAAATCATAAAATCTCTTTGCCAGCCTTCATTCATTTGTAAAGTGTATACCAGTTGGCAACAGTGTACTGTACTTCCAACGGATTTCAGTGACAGGAGATAAGAACCTGTTTAATGTGAGTAAACCTCTTTTCCAAGTCGGTAGGGAATATCCCTTCTAAACTGATGTCAGTGGATGTTTTTTTCAGCGTTCAACCTGCCCTCAACAAGCTTTCTTCCAAGTGATTTCTGTGGCGATTACTGTTCTTTATTCACTGGTCAAGTTTCTTCTTTGTTTCAAAGGGCCTTGTTATGTTTGCAGTAATGAGAATGTATGTCAAGTATTCTTGACATTATCCCATGGATTAGAAAGCACTGTTTACAGTAACTTATTACTGTTTCCGTGCTAACCCTTAATTTTAAGTCTAGCATACTTATTTTATTCATAGATGTAAGGATAATCCTGCCTTCTCATTGCTTTATTGTGTCTGCAGTGATGCTGTGGTCATGCCTTCCCCCTACCCAACTTTCAGAATCTGTATCTGAATCTTTTGTATTGCATGTAAGTTGCAGTTTTGCCAGTGGTCTATCTCTGCCATAGTTATCAATAGCAAACATGGTATTAGGATTTGCCATCTTCATTTCTTTTTGTGCTGCATTGAATGTTCATTAAATGTTTGTCATTTCATCCAGGTGGGCTTCAGAACTGCACTAAGTATCCAAATTTGGAAATTTCTGCTGATTTGTACACTATTAACTATGTATTAATTTTTTGTTTGCCATTTTGGAGATCTTTTGATGCTGCTGATGTTCCTGAGGAGCACTACCTACAAGTGTTTGTTTGGCTAACAGATACCACAGAAAGATTTTTATTTTCATTATGTATCCTTTTGTGAAAAACATCAACTGTCCACTTGTAAGCACTGGGCATTGTCTTAACAAAAAAACCCTGCTTCAGAGATCACCTGGTTTAAGCACTTCTGGAGCATAAAAGCTTTTGGACTTGGAACAGGGGTTTGTATGCCTCCTCTTTTAGGGGAAGAGTTGTCTCACTGAGATGCAAGCAGGCATTCCAAGCACCAGCATTAGATTCATAACACTTCTTCTGCACACACTAAAATCTATTTGTTTTCTTCCTATCTTCTTGACAATCGTCAAACTGCATTACCGAAAACTCTCTCTGCTCTCCTCCCTATCTGGTTAGGAGTTCCACAAGGGTCTATTCTAGGCCCACCATCTTTATTAATGACCTTCAATCATCTATTCCTAATACTACCTGCATACAATATGCAGATGATTCCACTATAATTTGCACTGCTTCTTCTCAAACAGAACTCCAGTCTCAAACTCAATCAGCCTTCTCAACTGTGGAACAGTGGTTCTCCAATCGCTGTCTACAAAAACTAAATTACTACTTTGTTAAACTTCTGTATTACTGCAACTGATAACACCATTATTTCTCCTGACTCCTCAACTAAACTTCTTGGTGTTACTATTGATAATTATCTTAACTTTGATTGTCACATCAACAACACAATAAAAGCCCTTAACAAAATGATTGGATCCCTATACAGAATAAAGTCCTTCCTCACACCTGAAACTAAGATAACCCTAGCCCAAACACATCTTATTTCTACCCTTTTGTATGCATCTCCTATTTACACTAATCTATCTAAAAGCAACCTTAAGAAACTCACTACATCTTACCACAATATTGCCCGCTTTGCCACCACATCACAATTCAGAACTCACCACTGTCTAAACCTACAACTACTACACTGGCTGGAATTCCCTAATAAACTTATTTTTCAACAACTCCTAATTGCTCACAAAATTCTATACCAACCTTCTAAAACACCAGCTCTTTCCAAACTCTTGACTCTATATCAACCTGAAACAACTACGTTCCTCTGACAAATTACTTGTTAATATTACCAAGACTTTGAACTCTGCAGGCAACTGCCTTTTTTCTAACTCAGTAGGTAAAGTATGGAATAATCTTCCATCTGATCTGTCCTCTTTACATACTCTTCCACTCTTTAAAAAACAACTTTTAATACATCTTAACAAATTCTGGCTTTGCTCTTGTACCAACCCAGACTAGCCTGTTGGCATCCTTAACTCTATCATAAACTTTTCTTATCCACTTGGATGTTATCTTCTTCTGCAACTGATATATTACCCCTATTTTATTGTAAATATTACATATCAAAAAAAAAAAAAAAAAAAAAAAAAAAAAAATGATGATCTCATACCTTATTATATTGTTCTTACTAGGATTGTTCTGTATTAATTAAAATCTATAATATTTGTAAGTTCATTTTTCCTTTGTATAATCACACTTGTACTATGTCTTCTTATGTATTTCCAATATTGTATCTAACCTGAGGAGCTTTTCTCCCCGGGCCTCCACTGAAAATGGACATTAATCCAGCTGGACTAGCCCGGTCAACAAATGTAAAATAAATAAAATAAATAAATAAAAATAATAAGTTAATCCACTGAATCCTATGCAGTACTGATATTTTTCATTGTCTTTTAAAACTTAAGGGGCACACCAGTTGTTTTCCTAATTTTGCAGTCCTTTACCCACGTAGTTATAGAAGGTGTACTGCTTTAAGACTAATGTTGAAGCTGCAGTGAGTTGCTTGTCATGTGCTACCCAGAAGTCCCAGAAAAAATAGTTTTGAACATGGAGCTCAAAATGATGAGCATAGCTGAGCGTTTTCTGATCACATTTTTGTATTTGCAGTTACTAATTTAGTGGAAAAGCAAACACTTTTTTTTTTTGTCTTTCACATTGTTTGACTTTTTAAGGTGTTGACAATACCAAGTGAAGACTGAACATCTGCTGTTACTTTCTGTTGACAGGGACATTGAGTTTACTTTAATGATGCTTTTTGGTGGCCACTTATTGATTGGAATGCCCCAGTGCTCCCTTCCCTTTCAAATACAAATGACCAGTAGACTGCAGTTTGTTACACAATGTAAATCAATTAGTTTTTTTTTACTAAACTGTTAATTTAACAGTGTGGTATAACTAAATGCAGCATAGTAGATGGATGTAGTACCTAGGCTGGCTGTTGCCACCAGCTGTACCTTTTTCTGAAAGTGGATCTTGCTTTGGACTAGATTCAGACTGAGATTTAATTTTAAGCAGTCTTTGCTCTCTGTCAAGGGTGTGATAAGAAGTGGCTGATGTTATGTAGTCCAATCTCGCCTTCATTCTTACCCCTGGGTTCGGAGCCGAACCTCGGCTCCAACGTAGCCATACTCTAGCTCAAAGTCTTCAATTAGCTCGTGGCTAAGAGGTATCCCATCATGCAACAGGCCCATTCCCAAGATCTCGTTTGCCGCACGTTATGCTCAGACATGGTCTCGCTTTTGGCCGTGGCCAAGTATACTTTTTTCTAAAGTTTTGAATATTTGTTGATCATAAAAAGCTATTTTCGTAGCTACTGTGTGTGTGTCTCTCTTGCTGGTTGTGTGGCCTTTTTCGTTGGTCGTTTTTTGGTATCCCGTTCACTCCCTTTCTTCCCACGGGTTAGGTCCCTTTCATTTAGAGGACCTAGTCCTTCCCTTTGTTTCTGTGTGGTCTTTTTGTGTTGTGCTTCCTGTTACTTGTAGCTTATTTAGTGTTTTTGTCATCTGGTAGTGGTGTTATCCTGCCTTCGTTTCCCCCAGGCCAGACCCGTTTAAATTAGAAGACCTAGTCCTCCCTGTAGTTTTTGTTCCTGTCCGTTACTAGGCCATTTTTTTTTAGTTAGAGGCTCTAGTTTCCTGCGCGGGGTTTAGTTAGGTCTTGCGTGTACGTGTGGATGTTCTTCGTGTTTCACTGTTGCAGTCATTACATTTGGGTTATCTACTTGCAGGTAGCCCTCCGTCGGCCTGATTAACAAAGTCTTGGGTCCTGCGTCGGTTACTGTCCCTTCTTCCATGACGTCATGTCGTATAAAACATGCAGCCGACGCCATTGCATCAGTCTTTCTTGCCCTGCGGTGCCCGAAGCAGAAGCAGTTCGCAAGTGCCAGTTGGCCGACTCCTGAAATTTTAGTTTTCGAGTTTCAGAACTGAAGACTTCAACTAAAGCTAAGTACCCCGTTGGGGAAACTTTTTCTTGCTCCTTACCAGTGTCCGTAAAAGTTAGTAACTGCATTACTTGTGGAAAGCAAATGCCTCATAAAGATTTTCATTCGTACTGTATTCCTTGCCTAGGCCCTGACCACGACTTACCTTGCTGTCGGTTTTGTGCTTTTATTTAATCAGCGCACTATCCGTCGTCTGTGTATTTTTGCCTCTAAATATTTCGGTTCATTGTTTAATTATCCAGAAATGTTGTCAGTTAGCCATCCGACTACCGGGATTCTGAAAAAACTCAAAGATAAAGACAGAGTCAGGCCGCCGAGGTCCAAAACTGCCGCCGACGCTTCTTCTAAGCCAGTCGCCAGTTCGCCGGTACTCAAGTGAGGTGCTTTTGCAGCCCCTTATACCCGCTACTTCTGATTCGCAGGCCTCTACTGAGACCCATTCGGAGTCCGGTATGCTGCGAGATGCTTCAACTATGGAACCCGCGGATGTCTCTACCTTGGATGGGTCCGGAGCCGCTGTGCAGGCACCGGCTTCTGAGGGTGTATTGAGGCCTATGGACTTGCATATTAAATCGACACCTCCTTCTTGACATTCCTAAACCTATGCCTAAAAAACTGACGCCCAGGCCACATGCTCAGGCCTCTATGCCTGAAAAACAAATGATAAGAATGACTGAAGATCTAATAACTCTAATCAGGAGTAGCCCCCCCCCCCCTTCTAAGAGGCCTAGGACTGAAGTTGATTATGAATCTTCTGATCAGGATTCTGTTTTTTATGAGTCTTCTGATGATTTGGATTTGCCTTTTTGTACTTATGAAGATTCTGATGCAGAGGACTCCATTCCTTCTGCTTCCCCTCCTGAGGATTTTTCTTTTGGGGAAACCTTACATACTCTAAGGGAGCATTTCCACTGGGAAAGCCAGGATTTTTCTGATTCAGAAAAGAGGCTTAGGGATTTCCTTCTCCTACCTCAGCATAGGCCTTCAGCTATTCCTCCTGTACCAGACATTGTTGATGATACTTTTTCGGAATCTAGTTTGGCCCCTGATTCCCTGCCTCCTGCTCCCAGAAAACCTGACAATACTGCAGGGTCCCTGAGTCCCACAAGTTCCTTTTTAAAAATCCTATTGCAAATCCAGAGACTATTTCACAGGGGCCCAAGGGCATTTAAGGCTTCTACTGCTAAAAATCCTACCCCTTCTGATAGAGACTCTGGGGCGCTAGATAGATGGGGTAAGAAGGTTTACACTTCTGTAACCTAGGCCATTAGGGCTTTAAAGTACCAATTTCATATCCGCAACATGTTATTGGACTGCTTAAACAGAAAATGATGCTGATTCTTGACTTGTGTGGAAAATAAAGAATTACAGGATTTAATGCATTTTGCTGAACAAGTTGGAAAACATACTTTGGAATGTGGTTTTGATTCATTAGAGGCCTCTTGCAGGGCTGCTGTTACTGAGTCTGTGCTCAGAAGGCATGCTTGGCTTAAGGAACAATCTTTGCTTGATCATGTTAAAGCTAAATTGTTGGATGCTTCTTTAAATCAGGACTGCCTGTTTGGCAACAAGGCTGAGAAAGTTCTTAAAAAGATGGAAGTTAAAGCTAAATCTATGCAAACTGTTAGATTTTTTACAAGTTTAGCCTCCTAGATTTAGTAGGCCCTGGCCCTCAAAGAATTGGTCCTTTCCAGCTCCTTCCAGGACTTCTCAAGCCAAACCCAGACACAGCAAAAACCCCAGGTTTCAGTCCCAGGGGACACGCACAACTAAGCAGTGGGAGGCCTCAACTTCCAAATATGGGAATAATAAGACCCCCCCCCCCGTCTCAATGACTCCTTTTAAAATTTCCAAGCACTTATCAACTGACTGCCCCTTTGGGGGGAAAGATTGCTGTTCATGCAAATAATTGGAAACTCATTACCCAGAACAAATGGGTTTTAAATGCAGTGTCCCAGGGATACAGATTTCACTTCCACACGTTGCCAACACCAAGCGGGGGTGGCTGGACCTACCCCAAGTTCAGTGGACAGAGGCCCAAAAACAAGTACTTTCTCTCTTAAGCATGGGGCTATTCAGCTGGTACCAGAAGAGGAAAAGGGACAAGGTTTCTACTCGAGACTTTTCCTGGTACCCAGAAAAGACAATTCATGGTGTCCTATCCTGGACCTGTCTACTCTAAACACCTTTTTGGAGATTCCAAAATTCAAGATGCTGACTCTTCACTAATTACTTCCTATGCTAGGCAAACATTAGATTTAAAAGAAGCATGCCTGCACATCCCAATCAGGGAATCTTGCAGAAGATACCTACGCTTCAAAGCAGGCTACATGCTCTATCAGTTCTCTGCACTGCCCTTTGGCTTATCTACTGTGCCCAGGGTATTCACAAAGTGCATAGCTCCAGTTATTGCATGTTGCAGGCTAAGAAATATTCAAATATACCCATACCTGGACGATTGTCTAATTCAGGCAGAAAGCCAGGACATACTTTTGAATCATCTGGCCTTTGAACAGAGGTTTCTAACTTGTCTGGGGTACACCATAAATTAAAAGAAATTGCAACTGGGACCCTGTCAACAAATTATATTCCTGGGAGCAAGCTTGAATACAACTTCCCAGATAGCTTACCTTACGCCAGAGAAACAAATTTGACAACCTACTTCATACAAGTGGCCACAAAAACCCTATCTGCAAGACAAATACTGCAGGCCTTGGGGTTCATGGCCTCCTGCATTCTTCTAATTCCATATGCAAGACTGCATATGAGGAAACTACAGTGGTATCTAAAAAGCCTATGATGTCAATATTCTCGGGACCTAGAAACAATGATTCCTATCATACCTTGCCTGTGCCTAGAGTTCCTTTGGTGGGCAGAGGTCTGCCACCAAAACAAGTGACTACCTTTCACACCACCTCCTGCCACCCAAACCCTAACAGACACATCAGACTATGCATGGGGGGCTCACCTGGCAGGGAAGCACATTCAGGGCAAATGGACCCGCATATCAATCAAAAAGAAATGTTAGCTGTACAGAATGCTCTGACAGCATTCATGGACCACATTCTTCCAGGACAACTAATGGTAAAGATGGACAACACCACTGTTTTGTGGTACATAAACAAGCAGGGGGGTACACATTCTTACCCGCTCTGCAGACTAGCTGTGGCATTGTGGAACACAGCCTTGAGCTACCAAGTACACCTTCAAGTTCAATTCCTGCCAGGAAAATTAAATGTACTGGCAGACGGACTAAGCAGAAACCTCATGGACCCACATGAGTGGAAACTGGAACCAAGGACTTTCAACATGTTGACAAAAAAATGGAGGAGCCCAGATACGGACCTGTTTGCCTCTCGCCAGAACTACCAATTGGGCAAATTTTGCACAAGGGCTCCCCACAAACAAGCCTGGAAAGTGGATGCTCTGTCCTTCAGCTGGAAAAAACTGTCAGCCTATGCCTTTCCCCCCCTCTGCCTCTGCTCTCCAAGTACTACTAAAAATCAAACAGGACAAGCCAAGGATGATTTTGATTGCTTCAGACTGGCCACACCAACACTGGTACCCCCTCCTGCACAGTGTGTCACAGTTATCTCCGTGGCACCTGAGGGCTACCTGCAAGCCGATAACCCAAATGTACGGACTGCAGCAGTGAATACACTCTAACATCTACATTTATGGTAAGTGTACACAACTGTACTTTTTGCAGCTTGTCCCTGTGTTTGTACTCCTTATACAGCATGTCTAAGGATTCTAAAGAACACAGACCTTCGGGCTTTAAAAAGTGTATTGAATGCAACAATAAAATGTCTTTGACGGATGGGCACTCCATGTGCGTGTAATGCTTGGGGGCTATTCACCTCCAAGAGTCCTGCTTGCTTTGTCATTCCTTCAGTCCCGGCGTGCTACAGGAGAAGAACAAGCTTATTCTGAAAGGACTGCTTAAGCACTCCTTCGAGGAAGACTTGGCTAAGTCTTCCAGTGCCATATCCTCTCCAGCTAAAAAGGACAAAAAGACTGCTAAGAAGCTCTCTCCGGCTCCGTCTTTTTCTTCGGAGCTGCCAAAGAAAGTTGCTAGAACAGCTTCTCCTCCTTCAGCTCCATTAGCTTCGGTGCCAACAGAAGGTAGTGTATTGACTTAAGTCTGTATCAGCTCCCAGCCTTTCAGAGCCGGTCTCGGAAGTTTTGGTTTGGAGCCAGTCTACAGTTGTTCGACCGTGTTCTCCATCACGTCAGTCTCCCTCTGTAGGGAGATCCAGATGTCCAACTATATCCTCCAGGTCCTCAAGGTCCCTTTCCGATGAGGACTTTGATAGAGTGGTGAAGAAACTGCTTCAGTCATCGGTGCTGGCCAAATTGATTTCGGCTCCGATCCAGTCGGATCCAGAGACCATGGCCCCTATGTTTATTGTTCCTCCTCTGAGCCTTTCTTGGCCCTCTGAGCCAGAGTTGTCGGTTCTGTCGTGTGCCGTTAGGTCGGTTCCAGTAGCTTCGCCTGGCATCTCAATTCCGATTTCCACTCCGACCCTGTCGGTTCCGTCCGCGGGGTCGAGGGTCCACAGTTCCCTGGTCGGACCTGAGGTGGAGGGCTCTGATCGATCTTCATCGGTTCTGAGCCTTCCTCTCGGTGCGTCTGCTTTGGTGAGCTTGGACCCGACATCTGCTTCAGACCTCATATCCTCTGCGCCGAGGGCTACTACCGTATCCTGTACAGTTAATCGGCCTTCAGAGCCGGGGGGATCAGCCTTCGAGATTGAGGAGCGTGCTGGCCAGGTTGTCAGCTGCATCCTACAGCACTGACACTCTGCCCCTTCCAGCACCGGTGTTAGGTTCAGATCACCCTCTATCCATGGACAGCGGACACCCAAGGCCTCAGGATACCTCCATGAGTGGTCCCCAACTTTCTGACATATCCCCAGAGTTTTTGCCTGAGAAGCCCGTCAGAAAGAGATTGTGTAAGAGGAAACACGTCGACTCCCTGGATGAGTTTCTCACGTGGGACACTGACCTCGAGGAGTCAGAGGGGTCCCCCAAGTCATCTTCTGAAGATATCCCTTTTTCAGATATCCTTGAGATCTTTAAGCAGAGAGGCGGCTGACCCTCCAAATCCCGTTCTGATGAGGAGTCAGTGTTCCTGAAGGCTTTTGGGTCTCAACCTTCCGCCTCTTGGGTGTCTCCCCCTTTCGATGAGCTACTAGATCTCATCTGTCGAAAGGTGTGGGAAACTCCTGACACTGTGGAACCAGTCCCTAGGAGACCCAATAAGTTTTTGTCCACTCCCACAGACAAGGAATATCTGACAAAAGGCGTTTCAGTAGGTGCCATGGTGGTGGCAGTAGCCACCAAGAAGGAACTTGCTGAAACTTTGTCTACCGTCCATCCGCCTAACAAGGAATCCCAGGCCATGGACAGGTATGGGAAGCGTGCGTTTACCTCAGTGGCCTTTACTATGCGGTCGCTGAACTACTTGACTCATTTTACAAGGCTCCAGAGAGATCTCCTAAAAGAGCTAGGAGATTCTCTACAGGGTAACATTTCTGATGCCGTGGCACCGAAGGTCAATGCACAGATGTCTACCCAAAATTCCCTTTCTAACTCCTCCATGAGGCTGATCTCGTACACAGCTGATGGAATGAGCAGGGCAGTGGGTTCCGGAGTCACTCTTAGGAGACGCTCCTGGATACGCCTGTGTAATTTCACGGAGGCCTTCAAGTCTACGTTCACCAACGTCCCATTTGACGGTTCATCGTTATTCGGAACCAAGGTGAAGGACACTCTCACTAAGTGCGAGCAGGAAGGAAAAACCCTGTCTGCCATTTGAGTCCATTTTTCCATGCCTTCTAGACCTTACCCCAAGGGCCAGAAGGGTGGGAAATTGTGGTTTAGGAAGTCGCAGAGGTTTTTTTTCAGGATGCACAAAGTGATTCCCCCTCCAGAGGCAGGTGAGGGGGGTGGAAATTCAGGTAGACACTGCCCTAGAGGCAGAGGAGGCCCACGTAACCAGGGGGACTGTGATTCCTTTTGCGGTTCTCCCTACCAATGCTCCTGAAAGGAGGCCTGACTGCGCATCTCTGGAGCCGGTTGGGGGTCGCATTTCTTTATTCCCAGAAGCCTGGCAAGACGTCACCCAAGAAGAGTGGGTATTAAAGATAATTTCCAGAGGTTATCCTATTCCCTTCTCTTCTCCTCCCCCGCCAACCAAGAGAATTTCAGACGTTCCACCCAGTCACAGGGATTCTGCAACTTTAGAAATAAAAAAGTTACTTTCAAAGAGAGCCATCCAGCCTGTTCCCGCAGACCAAGTAAGATTAGGGACTTACTCCAGATTCTTTTTGATGCCGAAAAGAACAGGGGTCCTGAGACCCATCTTAGATCTCAGCCGATTGAACCGACGTACAAAAGTCCAAGTTCCGCATGGTCACCTTACAGTCAGTACTCCCTCTGTTAGGGAAAGATGTGTGGATGTGCTCCATCGACCTCAAAGATGCTTGCTACCATATCAGGATGGACAGGGCATTGAGAAAGTCATCTATGCTTCCGGCTGGGAGCCAGTCATTTTCAGTTTTGCACCCTGCCCTTTGGTCTCACCACAGCTCCCATGGTGTTCACCAAATGCATGGCAGTGGTAACGGCTCACTTGAGACGTCAGGGATTCCAAGTGTTTCCGTACCTGGACGACTGGCTCCTTTCTGCCACCACCAGGCAACTACTGTTACAGATCAGGGACACCTCCATTACACTGTGCCAAAGGTTAGGAATTACTCTAAATTGGGAAAAATCTGCCTTGTTGCCCTCGCAGAGTGTCACTTTTATCGGCGCCGAACTAGATATGGTGCTCATGAGAGCCTTCTTACCAGAAGAGATAATTCAGGCTCTACAACAGCAGGTCTACGCCTTACTACCATTGAGGAAGGTCAAGGCAAAAGTGGTCCTCAAGTTATTAGAGGCCATGGCTGCTACAATCATGCTAGTTCCCCTTGCCAGACTACACACGAGTGTTCTTCATTGGCTGCTTTTCACCCAGTGGGTCACTACAACATCTTCCACTCTCTCGTTCTATTCTGATTACGGACATGTGCAGGCAGGATATACACTGGTGGCTTCAGGCCAGCAATCTCAACGTGGGCAAGCCTTTTGTCCTTACTTCTCCAGTTGCCACCTCCCAGAACGGGTGGGGGGGCATTATCTTGGCAGGACAGTCCAAGGCACATGGCAGGATCACGAGACCCATTTGCATATCAGTGTTTTGGAGATGAGAGCAGTGCTATTAGTGTTGCAAGCACTTCAGAGCTTTCTCCCTCTAGGGACAATTGCAGTCCACTGAGACAACATGTCAGTGGTATGGTATCTGAAAAAGCAGGGAAGGAACCAAGTCATACCCCCTTTGCAGAGAGGCACTTCGAGTTTGGCAGTGGGCGGTGTCTTCCCAATGCTTTCTAGTTGCAACGCATATACCGGGGAAGTCCAATATGATTGCCGACAGGCTGAGCAGAGCTATCCTAATGCCTCACGAGTGGTCCCTGAACAAATATGTTGCGGAGAAGATATTCCGCAGATGGGGTCAGCCTTGCTGCGATCTATTTTCCAGCCCCCTCAATGCCAAATGCAGCAGCTCCTTCACCCTTATCCCCCCAGAGGGGGAAGATACCCAGGGACTCTCTGGTTCACGATTGGCCCTCCGGTCTTCTCTGTGCCTTTCCACCGTTTCCTCTGATATCAAAGGTCATTCAGAAAGTACAGTGTTTGGGACGCAAGATGATCCTGATTGCCCCACACTGGCCTTGTCAGATTTAGTTTCCCTTCCTTCACCCCTATCTAATGGACGATCCCTGGATTCTGGACCCAGATCCAGATCTACTGACTCGTATATTAGGACAGTTCCATCCCTCCATCCAGACCCTCAAGTTGACAGCTTTGCTGCTCCTGTTCCGTCCCTAGTCGGGTTTCATGATTTTTCCCCAGAAGTGGTCCACTTTCTGTCTTCTTCCCACAAGCCTTCTACCAGGAAGATTTATTCCAGTAAGTGGAAGAGATTCTCCATTTGGGCCCGTGAAAGACATATTGATCCTTATACAGCTCCTTTTTCGGCAATATTAGAATTTCTTTCTCAACTGTTCAGTCACAGATCAGCTGCAGCAACCATTAAAGTGCAATTGGCAGCGATTTTGACCTTTCACGTTGCTAATGAGCCCAACCTTATCGCTCATAGGCTTTATAGGGCCTTTCTGAAAGGGACAAGGTTACTCCGACTTCCAGTCTTTGATCCAGTAATGGCATGGGACCTCAATTTTGTATTACAGAAGCTCACCTCTGCTCTCTTTGAGCCCGCAGCTACGTGTGACCTAAAATTCTTGTCATGGAAGACTGTATTTTTGGTAGCCATAACTTCAGCTAGGCGGGTCTCTGAGCTCCAAGCTTTATCGATTAAGCCACCTTATTTGGTGTTTCACAAAGACAGGGTCTCCTTAAGAACCCAATCCTTCCTTTATTCCAAAGGTTGCTTCTGTTGTCAGTATCAACCAATCCATTGAGGTGCCAGTGTTTTTTTCCTGAATTTTCTAACAAGGCAGAATTTAAGTTTTATCAGCTAGACGTTCATAGACAAATGCGTTTCTGTTTACATAGGACAAAAGATTTCAGGAAATCAGTTCAACTGGTTTGTCTCATTTTCAGACACTAGACTTGGGGTTCCTGTTTGTCTCATTTTCAGACACTAGACTTGGGGTTCCTGTTTCTAAAGTAACCTTGTCTCGCTGGATTTCAAATTGCATCTCATTTATTTATGCTTCAAATGGCAAAGAATTACCCTTTAAAGTGCAGGCTCATTCTACACGATCTGTGGCTACCTCTACTGCATTTCAGGCTAGGATCTCTATGGATGATATTTGCACTGCAGCAACATTGGCTTTGCCTCATACTTTTATTAGTCACTACAAATTAGATCTGGTCTCTAGAGGCAGATCTTCCTTTGTTTCCACAGTGCTCAAGAGTATTTTTCACTGAGCCACCCAAGGTCAAGGTGCTAGGGACGCTGTCCCAGGGGTAAGAATGAAGGCGAGATTGAACTGCATAACATCAAGAACTTATGTACTCACCATAACGTTTGATGTATATAGTACAGCTCGCCTTACATTCTTACTAACCCCCCCTCCTACTCCCTCCTTGAGGACCTGGCGGTATAGTCTCTGAGTGTCAGTGTCAGTAGTCCTTTCTGTTGGGGTTGTTGTTGTTCTCTGTGTGTGTGTGTGTGTGTGTGTGTGTGTGTGTGTGTGTGTGTGTGTGTGTGCGCGCTTGCAGCAGACAAGATCTGGGGAATGGGCCTGTTGCATGATGGGATACCTCTTAGCCACGAGCCAGTTGAAGACTTTGAGCTAGAGTATGTCCGAGTTGGAGCCGAGGTTCGGCTCCGAACCCAGGGGTAAGAATGTAAGGTGAGATGGACTACATACATAGAACGTTATGGTGAGTACATAACTTCTTGTTTTGACGTATTGCCTGAACTCCATGGATGGGGTCTGTTCTATACTAAAGTGTAAAAAATCGGAGCCCTACTCCAACAGACTGCTATCAGCTGTAGTATATGATGTCCTTTTAATTCTTCCTTACTTATAGGTTTGGAACTGATACTTTGATTTGACTCGACCACATTTACCAGACTTTGGATCCGACTCTCAAGTTCCTCCCTCTACCCGTAATTAAAACTCTTGTCTATATCCTTCCTCCCTCAAGTTGTCACTGGTCACTGGGGACTTTTTTCTTTTTTTTTTTCTGTACTGTTTCACAGTAGATTTTATTCTATTACCATTGTTAGTATTCCCTTTTCTTTATTTGCCCCTTTACCTTAGGGTATTTTTTGCTTCTGCCATAGTTGGTAGTCTTTTTCTGCCCCCCCCCCCCCTTTTTTCCTCCCCGTTACTGTGTTTGTCCTCATTTTCTTTCATTATGTCGGGGAAACCTACAGGGTTTAAAAAAATGCACTTCTTGTGGGCATAAGATCCCAAATTGTGATGCTCACAAAGAGTGTGTTTATTGCTTGCAAGCCGGGCACCAAGTGACTGCATGTAGGATCTGTGTTACCTTTAATCCTAGAGCCCTGACTGAATGACAGAAGAAGCCAGCTTATTTTAAGGGGTCTCCTTCCTTCCTTCTCTCCAGGAGCTCAAACCCCCTCCAAAACAGGTAGGTCTGCTACTCTGGAACACCCTTCCCTAGGTCCTCATTGGAGCCACCAACCAAGACTAGGAGACTCTCTGCTCCAACTTCCCTGGATCTGAAGACTTCTCAGCAATCAGATCTGAAGCCTTCAGATCCTAAGGCTTTTGCTCCGACTGTGATTGCAATTAGTCCACCAGCTCCACAGATCCTAAGTCATCTTATCCAAAGCCAGGTAGTTCCTTTAGGAGTACTACACCCAAAATACGTTTTAAAACCAATTTCACCCACTTTGCCTGCTCAGCTTCTCCAGACTTCTAAGAAGCATTCCAGGCCCCCCATCCACCCCTTCCTTTAGGTCCTCCAGAAGCTTGTTGGAAGCAGATGTGGGTAGGATGTTGCAAGAATTTCTCAGAGCTCCGATCCAGATGGGGGTCTTAGAAGCTCCATCCCCTATCAGGTCCATGAGCATGTGTGTCACATCTAAGACTATTGCTTCTTCTTCTCCGAGCCATCCATTGGTTTTAGAGTCCCAGGATCCAAGTTCCCCGAGAGGTTTGGCATCTGATCCGAGGAAAGTTTCCTCCTCCACTATGATAGTTCTGCTCAGATACCTTGTAATATGGACGGGTCTCTGATACGAAGTGTCACTGTTGGATCCCAGGGGGCAGGCTCTGCTCCAAGTTTGTTGAATCCGCTCTTTCCCCTTGGAGTTTCTGCCCTAGACGGTTCAGATCCAGCTCTCCCCTCGAGGCCTGGATCTTGGGGGTGACCTTTATCTTTCTTCTTTGGAAGTTTTGGCTCCGACGGAGAGAGGGTCAGGGCTTTTCCTGGTCCCTCACCCTTCGAGGTGGTGGAAATGGCTTTTTCCTCTCCAGCGAGAACAGTCTTATGTTTTGGATCCTACCCATTTTCTCTCATTGGTTCTGAGCTCTGAGTCGGTCAGACCTATTGGACAGGGACAGCCAGTTCCAGTTAGTCTCCAACCAGTTCTAGTCGAAGAACTTCCTCTCTCTTCTGACACCTCTCCAGAACATCCAGTGGAAGAGGAGCCATGGAAGAGAACATGTAAAAGGAGACACATAGACTCCCCATGGAGTCCTGTCATGGAAGACACTAATTTTGATGGAGAGGGATCCCCCAGGTCACCACCGGATGATATCTCCTTTCAGAGATGTTCAAAGAGATCCTGAAGCATAATGGTGGTTGGTCATCCCAAACCCCCATCTCCTGAAGAATCTGTGTTCTCTGAGGCTTTTTGTTCTGGCCTGTCTAGGTCTTGGGTAATCTCCCAGGCAGATGAACATATTGACTTGGTTTCCTGCTGGACATGGAAGGAGCCAGATACTGTTGAGCCCATCCCCAAGCGCCTTGACAAGTTTTGGCCCCACTTGCATACAGACCCCACTTGAGCAAAGGAGTCTCAGCTGATACTATGGTGGTGACGGTGACCCTTAAGAGCTAGCAGAACAGATCTCTTCTGTCCATCCACATAACAGGGAGTCCAAAGCGTAAGACAGATTTGGAAAGCAAGTGTTCACCTCAGCTACTTTCGCTCTGAAGTCGCTTAATTGTCTGACTCACTTCAGTTGAATCTTTCTGAAGCATAGTAAATAACTATCAAATTTCTTGAGTCCATGTCTGCTGAGGATTTCAAAAGGACTTTCAGCTGACCACTCTTTTATGCATTTCAAATGCTTTGATGAAGTTAGTCTCTCACACAGTTGAGGGAATGTCATGAGCAGCCGGTTCAGGCATTGCCCCAAGGAGACAGGCCTGGATGCAGCTTTGCAAGTTTGTGGAGCCCTTTAAGACATCCTTTGTTAATGCCCCCTTTGATGACATTTCCTTGTTTGGGCCATCAGTTAAAGATATGTTTGACGTTGCCATAGAGGCAGAGAAGGTCTGCAGAACCAGTGCTTCAGAGATGTTTTTCTCAGACAGGCCACATCAGTGCTCTTGAAGTGCTGCCCAACTGTCCAACTGTGCAGGCAGTCGGGGGTCAGTTCTGTTTGCATCTAGATGCCTGGACAAACATCGCAAGAGATTTATAGGTGCTAAGAATAATATCCGGAGGTTATTGCATATCCTTTTCTTCCTCATTATCAAAGGAAGAAAATTCCTGATGTTCCAACCAGTCAGATGAAGACAGCAGCACAAGAAATAGAAAAGCTGCTGGAAAAAAGAATCCTCCAGAAGGTCCCAAACCAACCAGATAGGATTTGAAACTTATTCGCACTTCTTTTCAGTGCCGAAGAAAACAGGGGACCTGGTACAGACACTGGATCCTACACAATTTGGCTTTGTCAAGGGCAGATCCTGCCTCTTGAACTTGGTCGACTTTTTCGAAACAGTCACTAAGGCCATTGATGAGGGTAAGGCAGTTCACACAGCCTACTTTGACCTAGCAAAAGCGTTCGACACAATACCCCACTCGGGCATCATAGAAAAGCTCACCAGCTTAGATGTAAACCCATATGTCACAAGATGGGTTGCAAACTGGCTCAAGGACAGAACACACAGGGTTAGAGTTGCTGGTGCCATGTCAGACTCTAAGCCGGTCACGAGCGGTGTCCCACAGGGCTCAGTCCTGGGCCCCCTCTTGTTCGGCATTTATTTTTCTGAAGTGAAGGCAAACATAGGGGGATTGTGGCTGACAAAATTTGCAGATGACTGCAAACTGGGCACCATAATTGACACTCCATCAGACACAGACATCCTCCAGAAAGGTCTCATAGAAATGGATAACTGGTGCCAGAGCCATGGCCTTAAGCTAAATGCCAAAAAATGTATAGTCGTACCCTTTGGGAAAAACAAGGTAACCCCTAATTACCACATAGGTGGTAATCCATTAAACACGGAAGAAGTTATCAGGGATCTGGGGACCCAAGTTGACAGTAACCTCTCTTTTGACACTCACATTGCCAAAGTGGTTAGGAAGACCTTCTACATTGCCCACCTGATCATGAAGGGATCCACATCCAGATCAGGAGAGGTCATTGTACCCCTGTACTCTTCACTTATCAGACCAATGATTGAGTACAACGCCCCATTTGGAATGTACCTTACCCGACACCTGCAGCAGTTGGAAAGACCCCAAAGTTCCTCACCAAAAGGATAAAGGGGCTCAAACATATGTCATACGATGCCCGACTGAAGAAACTCCAGCTCTATTCAGTCGCAAACCGTCTGCTCAGAGGTGATCTGTGCCTGACATACAAGGCCATGTCCAACCCGGAATTAATGGACATGCTCCACCCCAAAAAATCCAAATCCACCAGAGCCACGAGAGCAAGAGACTTAAACCTCAACACGGATATAAATAGGACATGCTGGAGGGACAGATTCATCACCCAGAGACTCCCTACACTATGGAACAGAATCCCAGTCCATGTGAGGCAGAGCCCCTCACTGACTCTGTTCAAGAGAAATCTTGACGAGTGGATGGGAGATCGTAGGTTTACCCCGGGAATCATCTCTGTATCACTGCTGGGCAGAGGCACAGCAAACTAATGGGTATAGTATTCTCATCCTAAGGGGTGGTGAAAGCCACACACACTCTGGCTAGGCTTATAAATGCCTTAGGGCAGATAGCCTAGTATGAACCTATGAGACACATTTTAGATCTAAGCAAATTAAATCAGTATATAAAGAAGGTGAAGTTCCGAATGGTCATGGTTCAGTACAGTCTGAATTTTCTGCACAAGGATGATTGGATGTGCTCTATAGATCTTCAGGACATGTACTATTGCATCAAAATAGACAGATGAGCCAGAAGACATCTTCGCTTTCAGCTGGGAGCCAGTCATTACCAATTCAGAGCTCTGCCCTTTGGACTCACCACTGCCCCCAGAGTGTTTACCAAATGCGTGGTAGTAGTCGCAGATCACTTGAGACTGAAGGGATCCCAGGTGTTTCCATATCTATTGGCTCCTAACCGCCCTGTCCAAGCATCAGCATGCCAGGGACTATTTGCTGCAGATTTGCAACACTTTGAGCATTGCAATAAATCTTGCCAAATCAAAACTTGCATCAGTTCAGAGCCTGGAATTCATCAGGACAGTTTTGAATACAACAACACTGGTAGAAGTAATGCAGTGGCGAGGTAAAGCAGCTGTCAGAAACCAGGTTCAGGCTATCCTTTCTAATTCATCTCCTCCAGCAAGGTTAGTGCTTTAAACACTTGGGTCGATGTCGGCTGCCATAATACTACTTCCTCTTGCACACTTATTTTTGCGGGTGTTCCAGTGGACTCCAGCTGTATAGTGGTCTATTCTGTCTCAACCCCTATCTTTTCACTGTTGGAACAGTTTGATGATGTTTTTCTGGGCAAACCCTTTGTTTTACCAAACCCAGTAGCCACAGTGACCGTGGATACTTCTCGACCTGACTGGGGTGGGGTATTTCTTGGGAAGAGCTGTCCAAGGCACGTGGTTCCTCCAAGAGACCAATTTGCATATCATTGTCCTAGAGATGAGCAGTAATTTCAGCGTTGCATGCATATCCTGATGCTCTTCCCCTGGGGACTATTGCAGTTCAGACCGTCAGTATGTTTGTAGTCTGGTACATCAACAAGCAAGGAGGAACTTGATCTTATTGCCTTTGCAGAGAGGCCTTGAGAGGTTTTGGAATGGGCAATCTCATCAGGCCGCTTTGTAATTGTGACGCACATTCCTGGGAAAACCAATGTGCTTGAGGACAAACTGAGCAGATCCATTTTGATGCATCATCAGTGGTCCCTCAGTCAGTCGGTAGTAAATATAATCTTCAGGCTTTGGGACCAACCTTGCTGTGACTTATTTGCCACCCTTTTTAACAACAAGTGCAGCAAATACTTAGCCCTGTTCCCCTTGAGAGTCACAGAGACATGCTGTTCTCAACGCTTGGCCCTCTGGTCTCCTTTATAATTATCCTCCTCTTGCCCTGATTTCAAGATTTGTGCAGAAAGCAGGCAGGCTGAAGAGCTCAGTTATCCTCCTTGCCCCTTCTGACCTCAGAAGTACGGTTCCCCTTTCTTATGTCTCATCTTCGTTATCCTCCATGGATACTGGAGCTTACTCAAAATCTCTTCTCACCCGTCAGGGATTCAACATCCCAACATTCAGGCCCTCAAGCTGACCTCATGGTTTCTCCAGTTCCAGTAATAGTTGGGCAGTCCAGGCTCTCTTCCCCAGTTTGTGACATTTTTTGACTTCTCAAAAGGATGCCACCAAAAAGTTTATAAAAGTAAACGGAAAAGGTTCTCTATTTGGGAATTAGATAAGTAGATTGATCCTCTTTATGCACCAATTTCTGCTGTTCTTTAGTTTTTGACAATTCTCTTTTCAAAGATGGAGCTAGTTTCTCCACAGTTAAACTTCAGTTGGTAGCAATTTCAAATTTCCACACATGGAATAAATCTTTTTCCTTAGCTTCCTCTAAATTGTGTAAAGCTTTTTTGAAAGGCATTTTCGTCTGAGACTTTCAGTAAAGGATCCCTCACTGCCTTGGGATCTTACTGTGCTACTTGTAGTTTTAACACAAAAACCCTTTGAACCGTCAGACAAATCTTTTTTAAACTTTGTCTTGGAAGATGATTTTCCTGGTAGCTATAACTTCTGCAGAAATAATATCTGAACTCCAGGTTCTTTCAGAAAAAAAAAACTTATTGTTTTTCATAAAGACAGTGTGTCCCTGCAGACAAACCCTTCTTTTTTTACTTAAAGTGGCTTTTGAAAATGGCATCAACTAATCCATTCACTTGCCAGGTTTCTTTCCAAATTTTTCCGGTAAAGGAGAGTACATGTTACACCTCCTTGATGTGCACAGACAACTATGTTTTTACCTTCACAGGACAAAACTGTTTAGAATGTCATATTAGCTTTTTGTATCTTTCTTTCCAAAGTGCCTAGGCCAACCAGTTTCTAAAGTTACCCTAGCTAAATGGATTGCAGACTGTATTTCATGGATTTACTCTCCGAAGGGTATGACATTACCAAAACCCCCCCGAGCTCATTCAACTAGGTCCATGACTACTAAATCTGCTTTTTGGTCAAGGACATCTGTTGATATTTGTGCAGCAAGTAACAAGTCCAAGACTCATATTTTGTTTCACAATGTAAATTGGACATCCTATCTAGAAAGAGAGCTTCCTTTGTTTTGGCAATACTCCAGAATATCCCTCCAAGAGGGCCACCCAAGGTCATCATAGCTGGGGACTCTATCCTGTAAGTAAAGAATGAAAAGGGCAACATCAGATTTATAAGTTATGTACTTCCTATACCTAGATGTCTGTGTTGTCCATATTCATTTTTCCACAGCTCCCCTCCCATCCATGTCCCATCCATTTTTCTTCTGGAGGGACATATTAGACCGTGTCTGGAACCTACAGTTCCAGGTTTGACCCCTCCCTTTTTTCTCTTTGGCTATGTGTATTTATTTCTCTTCTACTTTTTATAAGTGGAACAGGAGCAGCAAACTCGATCTGAAGCAATAGGGATGGAGTAGGGCATTATGGGTAGAGGGAGATGCTTGAGAGTTGGATCTGAAGTCTGGTAAATGTGGCTGAGTTGGATCTGAACCCATAAGTGAGGAAGAATGAAAATGGACAACACAGCTGCCTAGTTATGGTGAGTACATAACTTATGATTATTTTATAGTTATGTAGTGAGCAGTGTACAATAGCAGTATCTATAAATGTCACAGCAGCATACACAGACTGGTATGTAGCAGCATATTATGTCAATTAACTGAAAGTACGATAGTATCCGAACAATTCTTGAACCAAAACTTAACTTATAACTCTGAAAACATACATATGTTCATAGGAAGGTACTACACTATTGGCCCTAGGGCCTATTTAAGCCTAGCCAAAAAGGTACCCTGGCTTTCATCACCCAAGAAAATTATTTTCCTGTGCCCCTGTCAAGTAGAGCTACAGAAGTGATCCCTGGGGTGAATTTCCGATCTCCCATCCAATCATCAAGATTTTTCTTGAAGAGTGCTAATGAGGAGCTTTGTTTGATATAGATAGGCAGTTTGTTCCAGAGTATGGGAAGTCGCTGGGACAGGAATCTATCCCTCCAGCATGTTCTGTTTATTGTTGTGACAAAGTTTAGGCCCCTAGACAGTGTAGCTCGGAGGGATTGGGATTTCTTTAAGTGGAGCATGTCCAGCAAATCTGGGTTTGATATAGCTTTGTATATTAGGCAGAGATCGCCTCTGAGTAGGCAATATACGGCGGAGTAAAGCTGGAGTTTTTTGAGACTATCTGCGTAGGGCATCTGTTTCAGGCCGGTAATCTTCTTTGTGAGGTATTTTTGCGGCCTTTCCAGTTGTTGTAGAGGTTTTGTGAGGTACATACCAAAAGGGGCATTGTACTCTATAATGGGTCTAATGAGTGATGAGTAGAGGGTAACAATTACCTATTTTTTTCCTGGATGAGAGACCTTTTGTGATGGCGTGCCACATAGAATGTACCTTTTTGGCTAGGCTTATGTAGGCCCTAGTGCCTACCTATGAACATAACTCACTTAACTGCTCTGTATTGTACAATTACCCTCTGAAGATAACCCAATGTGTTATGCAAATACATTCAAATGTTTTATTGTACATTTCTTTGCTACGTTTTTTCTTCAATGTTATAATGTTTATTACTATATTGTATTGCGGAGCTTTAGCTACATTTGTTTAACTGTTTTATTGTAAAATTTTCACTGTATTCATCTTCAGTTTTGTAGACTTAATTGCTTGCTTGTACTGTGGAGTTTTTCTCCTTGGGCATCCACTGAAAAAGGGTTTTTGCTCAGATGGATCCCGGTTAACACATGTCAAATAAATAAAATGAAGACATAGGCCTGACTTTACATTTTTAGGCTTATGCACAGTGCATTCTACTATATCTATATAAAGTCTATTTTATCTTATGTCTGACAACTACATTTAAGTGAAGAGCTGTAGTCTTACATTTCCCGGTGATGTCCATGAACAGTAATTTGTTTCTGTAGCTACCTCACACATGTCATATTATTACTAACTACTGTAACATGGGTTCAGTGTGTGGGCTTTGTGCCACTTCCCATTAAAGTTTTTATAATGCACAGTCTGCAAAGAGATACTATAATGATTAATGCTACCAAAATTAATGTAACTAACAGATGGTATTTTAAAATAGCCCCAATCTCCACCCCAACCAGTATATAACCTTGTAATCCAATATGTCCATGAAGTATTTCCAAACTCATGCACCTTGGTTAACATCTCACTCATAATCTGCAAGTGTGTCTTGATAAGCTTCACTTTCATCTGAAATATAACTAGATTTGGTTCTGATCAACCCTCAAGTCCCATGATGTAAAGCCAACAAGTAATGAACATGCAGATGTTCTTCATGTTTCACTGTTGCAGTCATCACACTTGGGTTATCCTGCCAGGGGTAGCCCTCAAGTCAACCCGAATACAAGAGGCTTAGTATTTCTGCATCGGTTGTTGTCACTCCAGGACTGACGTCAGGTCATCAGTGGTATAAAAACAGGCAGTCGACACCATTACATCAGTCTTTCTAGCTGAGGAACCCGAAGCAGAAGCAGTTCACACGAGTGCCGGTCGGCCTCTACCTGAGGTTTTCATTTCCAAAGTTGAAGTCTTCTAAAGCTAAGTACCCCGTTGGAGATCCTTTTTTCTTGCTTTAACTGATGTCAAAAAAAGTTAACAATTGTCTTGCCTGTGGAAAGCAAATACCACACCAAGATTTTTATTCTTACTGCGTCACCTGTTTAGGCCCAGACCACAACATACCTCATTGCTGGTTTTGTGCTTTGTTGAACGCCCAGACTGTTCGTCATCGGGCTCTTATTGTAGCTAAATACTTTCTCTCTCGACCTTCGTATTCCGAAATGGTTTCGGTAAGCCATCCGACTACAGATCTTCGAAAAAACGTAAGGATAAAGACAGAGACAGCACATGTCCAAAACTGCCGACGACACTTTTCTTAAGCTAGTCGCCAGTTTGCCATTACTCAGTGAGGCGCTTTCGCAGCCCCTGATACTCACATCGATAGATTCGCAAGCCGCTACCAAGACCCGTTCACGAGACTCTTCTTTGACTACGGAACCTGCGGATGTGCCTACCTTGGATGGGTCCAGAACCACTGTGCAGGCACTGGCTTCTGAGGAAGTTTATTGCACTACCGATATTAGACACAACCCGACTACTTCTTTCGTGTCTTCAGTTCTTTTTAAAACTACTGAGTTTCTAAGGATCAGAGTACGAGAAAACCGATGACCCAAACTCACGCGCTTGCTTCCTTGCCACAATTTCAGATGCTTAAAATGGTGGAAAACCTTTTCATGCTGATTAGGGGCATCCAGCCTTCTCCTGCTAAAAGAAAGAGACTTGTCCCCTGCACGTTTATCTGACCAAGAGTCCGACGATTCTTATATTTTTGATTATGAAGACATGCCCTTCTCTGTTTATGAGGCTTCTGATGCAGAGGAATCCAATCCTTCTGCCTCTCCTCCAGAGGATTTTTCTTGTGGTGAAACCCTACATACGTTGAGAGAGCACTTCCATTGGGAATGCCAGGATTACCCTCAGTCCAAAAAGAGACTCAAGGAATTTTTAGATTTACCTCCGCACAGACCCTTAGCTATACCTCCTGTCCTGGATGTTGTAGATGATGTTTTTATGGAATCCAGTCTAACACCGGATACTTTACCTCCTGCTCCCAGGAAACCTGACCGGTATTAGAGTCCCTGACACACTCACATTTCTTTTCAAGAATCCTACTGCTGACCCAGAGGTCATTTCCCAAGGGCGTAAAGAAATTAAAGCAACTACAGCTAAGAATCCCACCCCCCTCGGACAGGGATTCTCGAGCCTTAGACAGATGGGGTAAAAAAAGTATATACTTTTGCACCTCTTGGCATTAGAGCATTAAATTGTCAGTTCCACATGCTGAAATACCAGCAACATACCATGGAACTCATTAAACAAAAATGATCTACCTTTCCTGACTGTGCAGAAAATTAAGACTTGCAGGAACTTATGCATTCTGCAAGCCAAATCAGTAAGCATACCCTGCAATGTGAGTTTGATGCCCTTGAAGCATCCTGCAGGGCAGCAGTCACAGGTTCTGTACTTCGAAGGCATGCTTGGCTTAAGGAGGAGACCTTGCCAGATCATGTCAAATCAAAATTATTGGATGCACCTCTTAACAAAGACTATCTGTTTGGCACCAAAGCAGAAGAGGTTTTAAAAAAGATGGAAGAAAAAGCTAATTCTATGCAGACAGTTAAAGACTTCTTGCAAGTTCAGCCTCCAAGATTCAATAGACATTGTCCCTCAAAACATTAGTCCTTTCCTGCCCCCTCAAGGCCACTTCAGACAAGACCTAGGGGTAAAAGAACACCCCCCCCCCCCCCCAGGCAGCAGTCTCAGGGTATTCGGAGATCTAAACAATGGAGTAGCTCCACTTCTAAACCAGGGAGTGCTAAGCCCCACCCCCTTATGGAAAGAATTCCCAATGACTCCTTCAACTCCTCCTCTCACCTCTGCCCATCTGTTCGTGCCACTAGGAGGAAGACTTGCCTTCCATGCAGAAAACTGGACCTCCATCACCAACAACGGATGGGTCCTCAACATAGTGTCCCAGGGGTACAAATTTTAATTCCACACCTTGCCAACCCCGAAGGGATTCCCAGATCTTCCTCAAAACCAGTGGACAGAGGCACAAAACCAAGTTCATTCCCTGCTCTCCATGAGGGCAGTTCAACCTGTCCCTGCAGATCAGATAGGCCAAGGGTTCTATTCCAGGCTTTTCCTAGTACCCAGAAAAGAGGGCACCTGGCGCCCAATCTTAGATCTATCTATTCTAAACACCTTCCTGGTGGTACCAAAATTCAAAATGCTCACACTGCAGCAGCTTCTCACTAGGCTGTCCAAAGTTACCTGGTTAGCCACTCTCGACCTCAGAGGCCTGTTTGCATATCCCAATCAGAGAGTCTTGCAGGAAATATTTACGTATCAGGGCAGGATCTATGCATTATCAGTTCTCTGCACTTCTCTTTGGCCTATCCACTGCTTCCAGAGTTTTCACAAAATTCATGGCTCCAGCTATTGCTTATTGCAGACAAAGAAATATTCAAATGTACTCTTACTTGGACGACTGCCTGATTCAGGCAGACAGTCAGGAAAAGCTGTTACAGCACATAACATTTGTAAAGGACCTACTAACCTCACTGGGGTACACTGTCAATGAGAAGGAATCCAAACTTGTCCCCAGTCAAAAAATTGTATTCCTTGGAGCATTCCTGGACACGGCATCCCAGATGGCATTTCTAACTCCAGAAAAACAAGCCTATCTGACAGGCTACTTCTTTCAGCTGGCAACCAGAACCTGGTTATCTGCAAGGAAAATCCTGCAAGCTCTAGGGTTCATGGCCTCCTACATTTTACTAATTCCATATGTCAGACTGCATATGAGGAAACTTCAGTGGTACTTAAAAAGCCTTTGGTGTCCACATTCACAGGACCTGTAAACTATTATACCTATGATACCCTGTCTAAGGAAATATTTTCTTTGGTGGGCAGCAGCATGCAACCACAACAAGGGATTTTCCTTTTCACAAATCCACACCTTCCAGACCCTAACCATAGATGCATCAGACTATGCCTGGGGTGCTCACTTGGACAGCAGGTGCATTCAGGGCCATTGGAGCCCACACCAAATTCATTTGCACATCAACCAAAAAGAGCTGCTAGCTGTTCAGCATGCTCTGACAGCTTTCAGTCCCCTGCTCTCTCTGAGGCCTCTACTTATCAAAACCGACAACACCACTGTAATGTGGTACATCAACAAGCAGGGGGGAACCCTCTCTGCAGCCTAGCCATAACCCTTTGGAACATGGCCTTAGCCACGCATATTCATCTGCAAGCTCAATTCCTGCCAGGCAACCAAAACTCTCTGGCAGACAACCTAAGCAGAAATCTCTTAGACCCACACGAGTGGCAATTAAACCACAACAGCTTCAAACTTGTAAGCCAAAAATGGGGTACCCTGAAGGTGGACCTATTTGCTTCCACCTACAACCACCAGTTCAATTCTGCACCAGGGAACCGCACAGCAAGGCCTGGAAAGTGGATGCCCTATCCTTCCATTGGGCAAACCTCTCAATCTATGCATTTCCCCCTTTACCTCTTCTGACCAGAGTATTACTCAAAATAAGGGAAGAAAGACTAAGGGCAATCCTGATTGCCCCAGACTGGCCACGGCAACAATGGTACCCACTACTGGGCAGTTTGTCCCCGTTGCCTCCGTGGCACCTACTCCAGATTCCAACTCTCCTGACTCAGGAGGGAGAGTTCTTGCATCCACAGTTGGCAGACAGTGAACCAAGCAGCCTAGCTTATTCCTTGACTTCTCCTCCAGTGTCCACCCTAAGCCAACAAGTCCTGGATGTCATACATGAAGCCAGATGACCCAGTACTAGGACATCCTATGCTGATAAGTGAAGATGGTATTGTTCCTGGATCCAGACTAAAGGAGCTGACCCAGCACAGCCCGCCTTACCTCTCATCCTGGATTACCTAGCAGAACTACTCCACAGGGGTCTGTTCTTCTCTTCCATTAAAATCCATGCCTCTGCCATCTCTGCACATTACAGCACTGAGACACCTCTCTTCTCACACCCTCTCATCAAACAATTCCTGAGAGGGGCTAACAACTTAAGGCCACCAAGGAGAGCCCCCACTCCTGGTTGGGACCTTAACTTTGTGTTGGAAAAGCTTATGCCCCCCCCCCCCTTTGAGCCTGCAACTTCAGCAGAGTTAAAATTCCTCTGTTGGAAAACCACTTTGCTTCTGGCCATCACTTCAGCTAGAAGAGTGTCTGAGTTACAAGCACTTTTGGCTGTGGAACCTTTCATCATTTTTCATGCGGACAGGGTCTCCCTCAGGACTAACCCAACCTTCATGCCTAAGGTGGTGTCCATTGCTGCTCTCAACCAATCTATTCATTTGTCCACATTTTTCCCTAAACCTCAAAATAAGGGGGAAAGGATCCTGCACTCTTTAGATGTGCACAGACAGTTTAGATTCTATCTGGATAGAACTAAGCCTTTTAGGAAATCTGACCATTTACTAGTCAGCTTTGCACCAGGGGCAGAGGGTAAAGCCACCTCCAAATGGATAGCAAACTGCTTCCATTTCTGTTACAAACACCATGGGAAACCACCCCCACTGGGGTCAGAACACATTCAACTAGGGCAACTTCAACCTCTACAGCCTTTCTCAGAGGAGTCCCTACCAGGGGCATCCTGGAAGCTGCAACATGGAATTCTGTTCATACCTTCACCAAATATCACCACCTGCCTATCTTTTCAAAATCTAGGGCAGGCTTTGCAACTGCAGTCCTGCAGGGCATTCTAGCCAGCCCCAACTCTTCTTGACTGCCTCCATCCGATTCTCAGCTTTGGGAATCAACCCAAGTGTGATGACTGCAACAGTGAAACATGAAGAACATAGCACAGTTCTGTACATGTACCATAAATGTAGATGTTAGAGTGTATTCAGTGTTGCAGTCCCGATTTCCAACCCTCCAGCCCCCTTGTCTCTTTCTGTCTCTGTCTTCCTCACCCTTACAGGGCTGTTGGTATTTACTTTCTACTGCTGGTGTTTTTTCCACCATAACTTAGCTCCCTTTTGGGGGCTCCTGACATTTGGGGCAAGAAAAACTGATGTAATGGCGTCAGCTGCCTATTTTTATACCACTGACAACCTGACGTCAGTCCTGGAGCAACAGCAACTGATGCAGAAATACTAAGCCTCTGGTATTCGGGCCGACTGAGGGCTACCCCTGGCAGGATAACCCCAGTGTGATGACTGCAACAGTGAATACACTCTAACATCTACATTTATGGTAAGTGTACACAACTGTACTTTCTGGAAAACTACCGTGCGCATCATGGTAGTTTCCAAAGTAATATCTTTAATTGATTCAAAGGTACTGTTGGCTAATACTTCCAACAATCTGGATCATTTATGTATTTCCCAAATAGCTTTGACAGCTCCTTATGCAGGAACTATGCCTGCTCCCGCAATTACCGCATCACCTAGATCCATAGCCTTTAGTGTCCTTAAATCCACTTTCTGATGCATGTTTGATGTGTCTAAGACCTGCACATTATTCTAAAAATCAGAGTTGGTGTGTTTTAACTTTGTGATCCCCAAAACTTGTTGGGCCAGGCAATTCTTTAAAATGCCTCATTGCTGGTATTACATACCCTATGTAACATGACTCGTACCAGTTTGGTGGTAGCCATTTATAAGCTGTCTTCCCACATACATAATACTTGTGCTTCAAAGCATAATTACCATAGTAGACCTGCTGTTCCAGAATTAACATAAAGAAAATACCACAGACCGTATCATTTTGTTTCTTTGTAGATCAGGATATGAACTGATAATTTTGCATATTTTCTTTCAGGATTTCTCTGTGCTGAAGTAGAAAAATTACACTGACAGATGCCTGTATTTTCTGCCTTCCAGACTGGTCTCTTCTTGTACCATGATCTCTTTCTCTCTCATAACAGATGAAACCTTCTCCTGATGTCCACAGATTTAGATGTTGAGTGTTATTAATATTAATTTCTTCAAAAAGTGTCCTATTTAGCTCCTTTCCCTTCTCATTATATGAACTGTCAAACATGACAGGTATATCCTGAAGACTAACAAACTGGCACTAGAAGAATCCCTTTCCTTGCTGTTGGCACATGGACACAGATCAGCATTGAGACAAATTAAAAGTATGTGGATAAGTAAACTGAAGCTTGGTGAATGTATTGTAAAGTGGATACCAGCCCTCCAATTTCAGCACTTCCTTTTTTGTTAGGTCATGTTCTTTGGGTATAACCTGAAACTGAAACTCAGCTTGTAACACTTATTTTGTGACGTCACTACTCTACATGAATTTATACTATCATCTGCCATATATACTTGTGTCAATTCAAAAGAAAATATGCAGAGACAAATTCACATAAATTCGGTTAGCGTGCCGTTCATCTACTAAAAGAATCTGCAACATTAACTACAGTACATTTAAATGTGTTATGTCTGTATCATTAATATTCTATTATATCTACAGAAGCATTGAAAAACAGTAAGCTGTGAGAGTTTCATTAACTGGCACATAAACTACTTCACAGTCACTTATAGTCTTCATCTGTGATTATTTCTGCTTGTAATCCAGTTGTTGTAATAAGTGAATGGACTATCCCAGACCTTGCAAAATAGACAGATGTCCTTCTATATCAGTGTTGCAGTATTCACTAGTGGGTTTACCCTTCTTCCCATCAGCTTGTTCGGCTAGGTTTCCAAACCTTTTCCAGTCCCTGATGGTGCGTCAGATGTCTGACGTGTTGGCTGGTACGTGGGCCATAAAACTGACGTCTGTGCACCAGTCCTCAGAACTTTTCAGCTGCCAGCTGTATGCCAGGTGTTCATGCTACTTGCGGACGTTGGATCAGTTTCGGTTTAAGATAAGTACCCCAATGGGGATTTTCTTCAGTCTTTTTTTAATTACTGTAGTCTGTTAATGTCCAGTAAGAGCAAGTGCAACTGTAGTTGCCAGATTCCCCACAAAGACACCCACGACCAGTGTCTCTCTTTTGTGTGGGTAGGTATCACGATTATAAAAACTGCGCCATTTGTAAGTCGTACGTCCCCAAGACCCTTCATCGCTGACTTCAGGCCCTTGACTTATACCTTGAAAACCAGCACCTTAGGCAGATCGCTCTCGGAATGGAAGCTGCTTCTGATGCCCTATCTGAACCACCTAGGAAGAGGGCCACACCTGTGAGGTCGACCACTACCACCGTGCCTCCCTCCGCCGATTCTCAGCCTGTAGCCGCCTTTAGCTTGGCTAAGAAACTGGTGTCCGCCACATTGGATAAAGCAGATGTTCTTCATGTTTCACTGTTGCAGTCATTACATTTGGGTAATCTGCTGGCAGGTTGCCCTCAGTCGGCCTGATTAACAAAGTCTTGGGTCCTGCAACGGTTACTGTCCCTTCTTCCATGACATCAGGTCATCAGGGGTATAAAACATGCAGCCGACGTCATTATCTCAGTCTTTCTTGCCGTGCGGTGCCCGAAGCAGAAGCAGTTAGCAAGTGCTGGTCGGCCAACTCTTGAAATTTTCGTTTTTGAGTTTCAGAACCAAAGTCTTCATCTTAAAGCTAAGTACCCCGTTGGGGAAACTTTTTCTTGCTCCTTACCGATGTCAGTAAAAGTTAATAATTGCATTACTTGTGGAAAGCAAATACTTCCTAAAGATTTTCATTTGTACTGTATTCCTTGCCTAGGCCCTGACCACGACGTACCTTGCTTTCGGTTTTGTGCTTTATTTAATCAGCGCACTATCCGTTATCGGTACATTTTTGCCGCTAAATATTTCGGTTCTCTGTTCAATTATCCAGAAATGACATTGGTTAGCCATCCGACTACCGGAATTCCTAAAAAAATGCAAAGAAAAAGGCAGAAACAGTTTGTCGAGGTCCAAAACTGCTGACGACGCTTCTCCTAAGCTAGTCGCCAGTTCGCCGGGTACTCAGTGAGGCACTTTCGCAGCCCCTGATACCCACTACTTCTCACTTGCAGGCCTCTACTGAGAGCCATTTGGAGTCCGGTATGCTGAGAGATGCTTCACCTATGGAACTCGTGGATGTCTCTACCTTGGATGGGTCCGGAGCTGCTGTGCAGGCACTGGCTTCTGAGGGTGTATTCAGGCCTACAGACTGGCATATTAAACAGACTCCACCTTCTATTCTAAGGCCTAAATCTCGATCTATGTCTAAAAAACCGATGCCCAGGCCAAATGTTCAGGCCCCTATGCCTAAAAAAACAAATGATCAAAATAGCTGAAGATCTTACTACTCTTATCAGGGGTAGTCAACCCCCCCCCCTTCTAAGAGGCCTAGGACTGAGCTTGACTATGACTCTTCTGATCAGGACTCTGTTTCTTCTAATTCTTACAATGACCTAGATTTGTCCATACCTACTTCTGAGGATTCTGATGCAGAGGATTCCATTCCCACTGCTTCCCCCCTGAGGACTTTTCCTTTGGGGAAACTTTGTATACCTTAAGGGAGCATTTCCACTGGGAAAGTCAGGAATTTTCAGAATCTAAAAAGAGGCTTAGGGATTTCCTCCTCCTACCTCAGCATAGGCCTTTGGCTATACCTCCTGTACTAAACATTGTTGATGATGTGTTTTTGGAATCCAGTATGACCCCTGATTCCCTGCCTCAAGCTCCCAGTAAACCTGACCGATACTACAGGGTTCCTGAGTCCTACAAGTTCCTTTTCAAAAATTCTGTTGCGGATCCAGAAAACATTTCTCAGGGGCCCAGGGGCATTAAGGCTTCGACTGCTAAAAATCCTACCCCTTCTTTTAGAGACTCCAGGGCGCTGGATAGATGGGGTAAAAAAGTTTATACTTCTGCAACCTTGGCAATCAGGGCTTTAAACTGCCAATTTCATATGCTAAAATATCAACAGCATGTCATGGGACTGCTCAAACAGAAAATTATGTTGATTTCTGACTGTGTGGAAAATAAAGATATTTACAGGATTTATTGCATTCGGCTGAACAAGTTGGAAAACGTACGTTGCAATGTGGTTTTGATTCTTTAGAGGCTTCTTGCAGGGCTGCTGTTACAGGGTCTGTGCTTAGAAGGCATGCTTGGCTTAAGGAGCAATCTCTGCCTGATCATGTTAAAGCAAAATTGTTGGATGCTCCTTTAAATCAGGACCGCCTGTTTGGCAATAAGGCTGAAGAGTTTCTAAAAAAGATGGGAGATAAAGCTAAATCTATGCAAACTGTAAAAGATTTCTTACAAGCGCAACCTCCAAGATTTAGTAGCCACTAGCCTACAAAGAATTGGTCCTTTCCCGCTCCTTCCAGATCCACTCAGCCAAACCCAGGCACTCCAGAGGCACTGGGTTTCAGTCCCAAGGGACTCTCAGAACTAAGCAATGGGGGGCCTCCACTTCCAAATCTGGAAATAACAAGACACCCCCTATGGTAAGCAGTCTCAATGACTTTCCTTTAAAATTGCCAAGCACTTACCCTTTAGCCATCCCTTTGGGGGGAAAGATTGCTCTTCATGCAAAAAACTGGGAACTCATAACCCAGGACAAATGGATTTTAAATATAGTGTCCCAGGGATACAGATTTCATTTCCACACGTTGCCAACACCAAACGGGTGGCCATACCTGCCCCCAAATCAGTGGGCAGAGGCTCAGAAACGAGTAATTTCCCTCTTAAACATGGGGGCTATTCAACCGGTACCAGAAGAGGAAAAGCGACAAGGTTTCTATTCCAGACTTTTCCTGGTACCCAGAAAAGACAAATCATGGCGTCCAATTCTGAACCTGTCTACTCTAAACACCTTTCTGGACATTCCAAAATTCAAGATGCTGACTCTTCACCAGTTACTTCCTATGCTAGGCAAAGATGCCTGGTTGGCAACTCTAGATTTAAAAGAAGCTTACCTGCATATCTCAATCAGGGAATCTTACAAAAGATACCTATGCTTCAAAGCAGGCTACTTGCATTATCAATTCTCTGCACTACCCTTTGGCTTGTCTACTGCGCCCAGGATATCCACAAAGTGCCTGGCTCCAGTTATTGCATTTTGCAGGCAAAGAAATATTCAAATATATTCATACCTGGACGATTGTCTAATTCGGGCAGAAAACCAGGCCATACTTCTAAATCACCTGGCGTTTGTATAAAGGGTTCTAACTTGTCTGGGGTACACCATAAACAAAAAGAAATCACAACTGGTACCCTACCAACAGATTACATTCCTGTGTGCAAGCTTGAATACAACTGTCCAGATGGCTTTCCTCACACCAGAAAAGCAAATTCATTTGGTAACTTACTTCATACAAGTGGCCACAAAAACCCTGCTATCTGCAAGACAAATACTGCAAGCCTCGGTGTTCATGGCCTCCTGCATTCTTCTAATTCCATATGCAAGACTGCATATGAGGAAACTTCAGTGGTACTTAAAAAGTCTATGGAGTCAGCATTGTCACAGCCTGGAAACAATGATTCCTATCATACCTTGCCTACGTCTGGAGTTCCTATGGTGGGCAGAGGCCTACCACCAAAACAAGGGACTGCCATTCATGTTCCCCCCTGCCACCCAAACCCTGACTACAGACACATCAGACTATGCTGGGGGGCTCACCTGGCAGGGAAGTGCATTCAGGGCAAATGAAACCCATATCAAATGCACCTACATATCAATCAAAAAGAAATTTTAGCTGTACAGAATGCTCTGACAGCCTTCAAGGACTACATTCATCCAGGACAAAGTACAGTTGCGTACCTACCATAAATGTAGATGTTCGAGTGTATTCACTGTTGCAGTCATTACACTTGGGTTATCCTGCTTGCAGGCTACCCGCAGTCTGCCTGAATTCCAAAGTCCTGGTCTGGTGTCAGTTGCTGTCGCCTCTTCCCTGACGTCAGTGCGCCAGGGTTATAAAGATGCAGCCGACGCCATTTTCTTCAGTTTTTCTTGCCCCAGATGTCAGGTGCCCCAAAAGGGTAGGCTAAAAAAAATTGCTAATAAAAGCATGCACTAAAATAAAAATGATACCTTCATCTACAAGCAAATACACCACATAGGTTGTATAGGAGAGAGAAGTAGAGATAAGTCCCAGCAAAGTGAGGGGGATGGTGGGTGGATAACCTGGACTGCAACAGTGAATACACTTGAACATCTACATTTATGGTAGGCACACAACTGTACTATGTTCATCGTGTTTCACTGTTGCAGTCATTACACTTGGGTTGAATCCCAAAGCTGAGGTTGGGCGGCTGGGCCTAAACAGAATTAGGAGTGGCTATAAGGCCCTGCAGAACTGCAGTGGCAAAGCCTGCTCTGGATTTAGAGTAAAGAGGTAAGTGGTAGTGCTTAGTAAAAGTATGCACTGAAGTCCAAGTTGCAGCCTCCAAAATATCCTTGGTTGGTACTCCTCTGAGGAAGGCTGCTGAGGTGGCTGCTACCCTGGTAGAATGTGGTCTAATGCCCTTAGGCACTGACTTGCCATGTTGTGAATAGCAGAAACGAATGCAGTGTCCTATCCATTTTGAAATGGTCTGCTTTGAGATGGCCTTTCATTGTGATCCTGCAGCATATGCCACTAAAAGTTGCTCAGTCTTTCTGAAAGCTTTAGTTTTGTCCAAGTAGAAGCATATGTCCAAAGAATGCAGATGTCTCTCCGCTTTATTCTGTGGGTTTGGGAACAAAGTAGGCAAATGAATGGTTTGGTTAAGAGCCACACTGGACACCACCTTAGGCATAAATGTTGGATTTGTCCTTAGAGAAACCCTGTCCTGATGGAAGATAATAAAAGGTTCTACAGCCATTAATGCCTGTAACTCTGAAACTCTTCTTGCTGAAGTTATTGCTAGGAGTAGAGCTGTTTTCCATGATACGTATTTTATCTCAGCTGTATTGGCTGGTTCGAAAGGAGGCTGAGTGAGTTTTTCCAAGACAAAATTGAGGTCCCATGCAGGTATTGGTGCTCTCCTTGTAGGTCTTATATTTTTTGTCCCCCCTGAGGAACTGCCTAAGCAATGGGTGTGAAAAAATAGGTGGGTCTGCATTGTAATGAGCTGAAATGGCAGAGGCATGGATCTTAATTGATGAGAAGGATAGGCCTTTGTCCAACATCTCAGTTAGGTATTGTAAAATCTGAGGCATATTTGGGACAAGCGTGTCAATTCCTTGTGCCTGGTTCCAAGCACAGAATCTCTTCCATTTTTCTGCATAAGATTTTCTGGTGCTGGGCCTCCTGGCCTCCAAAATAACATCCATAACTGCTTTAGAGAGAGGTGTATTCTGAATGGTTACACTATCTGCCATGCAGCCAGATTTAGGCTTCTGAGTTGGCTGTGCAGGATCTGATTGTTTTGTTGGGTCAGTAAATGAGGAATTTGAGGCAATGTCCAGGCTGGGCCTTGGGACAAGCTCCTTAGGATTGGGTACCAGTGTTGGCGTGGCCAGTCTGGGGCAATTAGTATCATTTGTGGCTTCTCTTGTCTGACCTTTAGGAGTACCTTGGGGAGGAGAGGCAGTGGGGGGAAGGCATATACTGTAAGGTTGTTCCAGCTGAATGACAAAGCATCCACTTTCCATGCTTGTTTGTATAGGTCCTTGTGCAGAATCTCTGAAGTTGGTAGTTGTGAGGGGAGGCAAAAAGATCTATGTCTGGGCAACCCCATTTCCTTGTTGTCATGCTGAAGATTTGTGGATCTAGTTTCCACTTGTGAGGATCCATGAGGTTTCTGCTTAGTTCGTCTGCCATAGCATTTGTTTTTCCTGGCAGGAATTGTGCTTGCAGGTGTACTTGGTAGGTCAATGCTGTGTTCCACAAAATTATGGCTTGTCTGCAGAGGGGGTAGGAATGTGTTCCCCCCTGCTTGTGTATGTACCACATAACTGTGGTGTTGTCCGTCTTTATCAGCAGTTGTCCTGAATGAAGTAGGTCCTTGAAGGCTTTCAGGGCATTTTGTACAGCTAGCATCTCTTTTTGATTGATGTGAAGATGCCTTTGGCTTGGGGGCCATACACCCTGAATACATTTTCCTGCCACGTGGGCCCCCCAGGCATAATCCGACGCGTCTGTTGTTAGTGTTTGCCTTGCTGTGGGTAAAGTGAATGGCTGTCCCTTGTTGTGGTGACAGGCCTGTGCCCACCATCGAAACTCCTGTTGCAGGCAGGGAATGAGTGAAATTAATGATTCCAGGCTGTGTCAATGTCGAGTCCAAACACTTTTTAGATACCATTGTAGTTTCCTCATATGCAGTTTTGCATATGGAATTAGCAGAATGCAGGAGGCCATGTAGCCCAGAGCCTGCAGAATTTTTCTTGCAGATAACTGGGTCTTTGTTGCCATGCTTTTGAAGTAAGACGTCAGTTGCCTTTGTTTGTCGGGCGTGAGATAAGCCATCTGGGCAGTTGTATTTAAGCTTGCACCCAGGAATATTATCTCTTGAGAGGGTACTAGTTTTGATTTATTTTCGTTTACTGTGTACCCTAGGCAAATTAGTAATCTTTTTTTTTTTTTTTTTTACAAACGCCAGATGCTTTAGTAGGATGTCTTTGGTCTCTGCTTGAATAAGTCCAAGTAGGGATATATTTGAATTCCTCTTTGTCTGCAAAATGCAATTACTGGTGCCAGGCATTTTGTGAAGACCCTGGGCGCAGTAGATAAGCCAAAGGGCAGTGCAGAGAATTGGTAGTGCATTGAGCCAGCTATGAATCTGAGGTATCTTCTGCAAGATTGTCTGATTGGGACATGCAGGTATGCCTCTTTGAGGTCTAAAATTACAAGCCAAGCCTTCTTGCCCAACATGGGCAGAAGCTGTTGCAGAGTCAACATTTTGAATTTCGGAACGTCCAGAAAAGTATTTAGAATAGACAGGTCCAGAATTGGTCTCCATGCTTTGTCCTTTCTTGGTAATAAGACAAATCTTGAGTAAAATCCTTGTCCCTGCTCTTGTTGTGGCACTGGTTGAATGGCCCTCATGTCCATGAGAGATGAAACTTGTTTTTGTGCCTCTGCCCCTGATTGTGTGGCAGGTCTGGTATACCTTTTGCCTTTGGAAGGGTGTGAAAGTGGAACCTGTAGCCCTGAGAGACTATATTTAAGACCCATTTTTTCTGGGTGATCGTGTGCCAGTTTTGTGAAAAAAGTGCTAGTTTTCCCCCTAAGGGTGCTGCCAAAAGATAAGTGCTTGGCATTGGCAGAGGGAAGTCATTGGGTTTCCTATATGGCTGTGATTTGTTTTCTCCGCTTTTGGAGGTAGAAGCAACCCATTGTTTGGGCCTGTATGAGCCCTGGGTCTGTTGTCTCCTCTAGGGCATCTGTATCTGCCTCTTTGTGGCCTGTCTGACACAGGAAAGGACCAATTCTTAGAAGGCCAGTTCCTGCTAAATCTGGGTGGCTGTGCCTGTAAGAAATCCTTCACTGTCTGCATAGATTTAGCTTTATCCTCCATTTTCTTCAACACCTCTTCTGCCTTAACACCAAACAAAGTATCATGCTGTAATGGAGCATCCAATAATTTTGCTTTAACATGATCAAGCAGAGTCTGTTCATTTAACCAAGCATGCCTTCTAATAACAGAAACTGTTACAGTGGCCCTGCCAGAGGCCTCCAGCGAATCATAACCACATTGCAAAGTATGTTTTCCCACTTGTTCAGCTGCATGCAATAAATCCTGCAATTCCTTGTTCTCAGAACATTCAGAATTTGTCAACATTTTCTGTTTTAACAGAGACATTAAGTATGGCTGATATTTAAGCATATGAAACTGACAATTTAAAGCCCTTACAGCCAAGGTAGCAGAAGTGTAAACTTTCTTCCCCCATCTGTCCAGTGCCCTAGAATCTCTATCTGAGGGGACAGGGTTTTTTGCGGTAGCAGACTTGACCCCTTTGGGACCCTGAGAAATAGTTTCTGGGTCAGCAGCAGAGTTTTTATATAGAAATTTATGATAATATGGAACCCTATAGTATCTATCTGGCTTAACAGGTGCAGGAGGTAAAGAGTCGGGAGACAGGCCGGACTCTGAAAATACATCATCTACAATGTCTAGGACAGGTGGAATAGCAAGAGGTCTGTGCTGAGGTAGTAGAAGAAAGTCTTGGAGCCTTTTCTTAGAATCTGAGTAATCTGTGCTCTCCCAATGGAAATGCTCCCTCATGGTATGTAGGGTTTCCCCAAAAGAGTAATCCTCAGGAGGAGAAGCTGAAGGAATAGATTCTTCAGCATCAGAATCCTCATAGGGAGGAATAGAGTATCCGTGTTCTGAAGAAGAGTCAGTGGAAATGGAAACCTGATCAGAGGAATCATATTCAGTATCTTGCCTAGGCCTCTTATCAGGAGGGGGATGGGAACACCTGATCAAAGTAATTAGGTCTTCGGCCATTTTGAGCATCTGTTTCTTAGGCATGGAAGTCTGTCCCAGAGAATGCTGTACTTGTTTCTTTGTCTTTAAAACTGTTCTAGTCTTTGTCTTTGATGCTGAAGTTGGCTTGATTTTAAAGCTGTGTAGGTCTGAAAACACCCTCAGAAGCCGATGCCTGCTCAGCGGCTCTGGACCCATCTGAGGGATTAGTTTCTGAAGGCCCAATACCTTGAGTATCCAGAGGCCTAGCTGCCTCCACGTGGGAGTCGGAGACGGCCTGTGGCTCTGAGGTAGCGGGTGTCAGGGGCTGCGAAAGTGCCTCACTGAGAACCGGCGACTGGCCTGGAAAAGGCTTCGTCATCGGTTTTGGACCTCGGATGCCTGTTCTTTTCTTTTTCCTTGCGCTTTTTATGAATTCCGTTCATCGGTTGTTCTGATGGCATTACATAGTTAAACCTTCGGCCAAAGTAATGAAAAGCAAAATCGTACTGATGCTTAATAGTGCGTTGGTTAAATCTAGCACAAAACCGACAACTAGCTACATCGTGGTCAGGGCCTAGGCAAGGAATACAGTAAGAAAGGAAATCCTTATGAGGTATTTGCTTCCCACAAGAAATACAATTGTTAATTTTTTCTGACATCGGTCTGGTGCAAGAAAAAAGTTTCCCCAATGGGGTACTTAACTTTATAGAAGACTTTGGATCTGAAATTCAATTTCGAAAATCTCAAGAGTCGGCCGACTGGCACTTGCGAACTGCTTTTGCTTCGGGCACCACGCGGCAAGAAAGACTGAAGAAAATGGCTTCGGCTGCATCTTTTAAACCCCTGGCGAACTGACGTCAGGGAAGAGGTGACGGCAACCGACGCCGGACAAGGACTTTGGAATTCAGGCTGACTGCGGGTAGCCTGCCAGCAGGATAACCCAAGTGTAATGACTGCAACAGTGAAACATGATGAACATCTAATGGTAAAGACAGACAACACCACAGTTATGTTGTACATAAACAAGCAGGGGGTACGCATTCCTACCCCCTCTGCAGACTAGCCATAGCATTGTGGAACATGGCCTTGAGCTACCAAGTGCAACTACAAAACTGAATACACTGGCAGACGGACTAATCAGAAATCTCATGGACCCACACGAGTGGAAACTGGAACCACGGATTTTCAACATGTTGACAAGTAAATGGGGGAGCCCAGACTTAGATCTATTTGCCTCCACCCAGAACTACCTGTTGGACAAATTTTGCACAAGGACTCCTCACAAAAATCCTGGAAAGTGGATGCTCTCCTTCAGCTGGAAAAATCTATCAGTCTATGGCTTTCCCCCTCTGCCTCTGCTCTCCAGAGTTTTGCTAAAAGTCAAACAGGACAAACCAAAAATGATTTTGATTGCTTCAGACTGGCCATGCCAACACTGGTACCCACTCCTGCACAGTGTGTCACAAATATCTCCATGGCACCTGCCTCGGACACCTACCTTACTGTCTCAGCAGGAGAACCCAATTCTGCACCCTCAGCTCCCAACATTGAACCTTGCAGCTTGGCTAATCACTTAAATTCACCCCTAGCATCCCTCAGCAAACCTGTGATGAATGTCATCTTGCAGGTGAGAAGACCTAATACTAGAAAATGTTATGCTGACAAATGGAAAAGATTCTGTGCTTGGAATCAATCTCAAGGAATTAGCACAGCAGCGCCCAATTTACCTCAGATTTTACAATATTTAACTGAGATGCTTCACAAGGGCCTGTCTTTTTCCTCCATTAAAATCCACGCCCCAGCCATTTCAGCACATTATAACACAGAACCTCCCCTCTTCTCTCATCCTCTGCTCAAGCAGTACCTCAGAGGGGCCAAAAACTTGAGATCACCCAGGAGAGTTCCAACCCCTGCCTGGAACTTTACCTCTGTATTGGAGAAACTCAGTCTACCTTCTTTTGAGCCAGCTGCTACTGCAGACTTAAAATTCCTTTCTTGGAAAACAGCCTTCCTTCTAGCAATCACTTCAGCTAGAAGGTTATCTTAGTTACAGGCCCTTATAGCAGTGGAGCCTTTCATTATCTTTCATCCGAACAGGGTTTCACTCAGGACCAATCCATCCTTCATGCCCAAGGTGGTATCCAGTTTGGCTCTCAATCAGTCCATTCATTTGCCAACTTTCTTTCCCAATCCACAGAATAAAGGGGAATAGATTCTGCATTCATTGGATGTGCACAGACAACTTAGATTCTACTTGGACAGGGCTAAAACTTGAAGAAAATCTGAACAACTACTGGTAGCATTTACTGCAGGGGCAGAGGGAAAGGCTATTTCAGAGCAAACCATTTCTAAATGGATAAGCCATTGCATTAATTTCTGCTATAAGCAACATGGAAAACCTATCCCCAGGGGATTAGATCTCATTCCACCAGGGCTGCATCTACTTCTGCAGCCTGTCAGGGATATTCTAGTTTGCTACCTGGAGCTCAGTTCATACTTTCACCAAGCATTATCATTGACCACTTTTCTCTAAAAGCTGGCTTTGCCACTGCTGTCTGGCAGGGCCTTATAGCTGGTCCTAATGCTGTTTAAATCCATCCTCCCAACCATAGTTTTGGGAATCTACCCAAATGTAATGATTGCAACAGTGAAACATGAAGAACATAGTATAGTTGTGTCCACTTACAATGAATGTAGATGTTAGAGTGTATTCACTGTTGCAGTCCTGGTTACCCTCCCTCCAGCCCCGTTTTTTCTCTGACTACACCTCTACTTTCTGTTACTATACTTAAAAGCCTTTTTGGTGTATTTGCTTCTGGTTGGAGGTATGTTTTTGTGTTTTAAATTTTATTTTGCTCCCCATTCAAGGTGCACCTGACATCGGGGGCAAGAAAAACTGTGGTAATGACGTCTGCTGCATGTTTTATACCCTCTGATGACCTGATATCATGGAAGAAGGGACAGCAACCGACGCAGGACCCAAGACTTTGTTAATCAGGCCGACTGAGGGCAGCCTGCCAGCAGATTACCCAAATGTAATGACTGCAATAGTGAATACACTCGGAACATCTACATTTATGGTAAGTGTACACAACTGTACTGTACCTACCAGGAGGCTGCAAAATCCAGAGCAGACGACATGACTGGGGAGGATATCCCGTCACCTGATTCATACACCAGTAGGGAGCCAGCTTCTGGGATGGGTGCTTCGGAGCAGGCCTTTGCCATTCCTCCTTTTACTTCAAGGCCAACCACCAGCCAGACGCCGGTTAGGCCTACAAAGAAAAAACAGAAAACAAGGCATATTGCTTCAAACCCAGAGACCTTGAGAGACTGGCAGGCTTTTAGTCAGTCTCTCTACAATGCCTTCCTGGCCCTTAGGCCTACGCCAGACCTCCCTCATGTTGCTCCCCTTCTCCTTAGCCCCAGGCCTATTCGGCCAGAGACTACTCTTAGCCAACCTGCAGAAGAGGAAATGTCTGACTCCTCAGAGGACTCCTTGTCGTACTCTTCACAGATTTATTCCCCTCTGGGGTGTGGATCCCCAGAAGAGGCCTCTGCTGAACTGGACTCCCCTGTGGAAGACCTTACCTTCATTTACACTGTAAATCTTATGAGGGTACATTTTAAATGGGATTGCTCAGACATGTCTTCTTCTTTCGTCTTTTCCCGGTTAGGGGTCGCCAAAGCAGATCACCCCTCCGCTCATGATTGGCAGTGGAGTTTTACAGTGTCGAGTTGCCAGCCTGGCGCCCAACCTTCCACAGAAGGCACACACATGCACACACTCACACCTAGGGCCAATTTAGAGTGTTCAATCCACCTACAGCATGTCTTTGGGATGTGGGAGGAAACCGGAGCACCAGGAAGAAACCCACGCAACCACAGGGAGGACATGCAGACTCCGCACAGAAGGCACCCCAGCCGAGGATCGAACAGGAGAACCTCTTGCTGTGAGGCGGCAATGCTAACCACTGCACCACCATGGCCGCCCTATTGTTCAGACATGTCTGAGCAACAGAAAAGATTCTATGACATGATCCGGATGGAATCTCATAACCCAGCTCCTATTCCTTCTGTCCAGCCTGCCTTCCTGGATGTCTTTGCAGCAGCATGCATAAACCCAGATTCCCAGCCACCTGCCCCTAGAAGGATTGTATTGGGTACCTGATGTAGACACATTTCTTTTCAAATGCCCACAAGCTGACCCAGCAACCATTTCTATTTCCACTGGTAGGGTTACTACACTTCTCCCTACTACCACTGTAATGCCTGCAGTTAAAGACAAAAAGGCCATGGAGAGGTGGGGAAGAAGATATACACTTCAGCTACTCTAGCCTTTAGGGCTACAAATAACCAGTCACACATGGTCAAATACTCATTGACCTTACTGGAAAAAGTTTCTAAGGAACTTAATGAGATCCCTGACTGCTTTGCAAAGGCATCCCTGTCTTCCTTGCTTGGGCTCATCTCCCAAGTCAATAAACACTCAAAGGTTTGCATATGATGCAGCGGAGGCCTCTGCCAGGTCAGCTGCATCTGCCTGTGTATTGAGGGCGATACACTTGGCTGCTTCTTCAGCCCCTACCAGATGACTTTAAGGCCAAACTCTTGGATGCTCCTTTGGATCACACTGCCCTTTTTGGATCCAAGGTAGCTGATCTCTTTAAGTCACTTTAGCAAAAAGGGAAAGAGCTCCAAGATCTAAAGCATCTTCTTGTCTCTCCAATCCCAAAATTTCAGAGGAATTACCTGGCCAAGACGCAATTTATTAGTAAGTCTTGTAGGCCCTTTGTCCCCTCCAGGTCTAGAAGACCTCACAGGAGACAGACTACTTAGCCTAGGACACCTCAAGCCTCTGTCCAGAGACCTTCCTTTCCAGAAAGGGTAGGCAGCATCTAATTGCCTGCCTCCTATTCTACCCCCCCCTCCCACCATACCTCTATCCTCCTGTCTCTCTCGCTGCCTAGTGACATCCAACAAATGGGTTTGCATGTCCCCCCACCCAAAACTTCCTATACAACTACCTCCCCCCTCTCAATGGTTCCCTCCTCCCCGAGGTCCTACACAACCTGTTGCTCCAAGGCACCATAGAACCCGTTCCCCCCTCTGCTAGAGGGAGAGGCTTCTACTCCAGAATTTTTGTGGTGCCCAGGAAGGAGGGACCATGGAGACCCATCCTAGACCTTTCCCGCCTTAACTGATTCCTGAAGGTCCCCTCTTTCAGGATAACACTACCCATTCTCTTTCACCTCATCCTTTCTCAGGCCTTCATGGTGACCCTGGACATCAAAGAAGCCTATCTACATATTCTCATAAAAGCATCCTCCAGGAAATTCCTCAGATTCAAAGCAGGCTCCATGCATTTTCAGTTCTGTGCCTTGCCCTTTGGACTCCACTGCTCCAAGGATATTTACAAAATGCCTAGCCCCAGTCATTGCTTACTGCAGAACAAGATGTATGCAAATTTTCCCATACCTAGACGACCTGCTCATTCAAGCAGCAGACAGACAAACCCTTCTTGCCCACACAAAGGACCTCCTGCTTCTACAGCAGTCTCTAGGATTCCTCATAAACTTCCCCAAATCCAAAGTACATCCTACACAAGACATTGTCATCTTGGGATGCAGAATCAGAACAGACCTCAGGATGGCCTTCCTACCTCAGGAAAAAGTGCTTTCCCTGACCCAACACCTTCAATCTGCCCTCCTTTCACCCGCCCTGACTCCGAGGGAATTCCTCAAACTTCTCAGGCACATGGCTGTCACTGGCAAGATTACACATGAGAAAGATGCAGTGGTATCTTCACTCAGTATGGTCCCAGCACTCTCGCCCCCTAGAGTTCAGAATCCCACTTCTCCCTTGCCTCCACCAAGAGCTGAAGTGGTGGCTGGCCCAGGTGACCTTAAACCCAGGTCTTCCTCTACAATTGCCCTCCCCTTCTCAGATCATGCACACAGACGGCTCAGATCTGGGCTGGGGGACAACATTAGACACGAACAGTCCACGGTTTGTTGAAAGACAAACAATGGCATATCAACAACAAGGAAATGTCAGCCATACTTCTGGCCCTGCAGGCCTTTCTACCTTTCCTCAGACAGGGTGTTCTGAAGATTATCACAGACAACACCACAGTGATGTGGTATTTGAACAAACAAGGAGGGACGAAGTCATACCTCCTCTGCAGGCTAGCCCTACAGGTATGGGATCTAGCTGTCTCCCAGGGGATCTCCCTCCAGGAAGCCTACTTCCCGTCCCAACACAGTTGCCAGGCAGACTCCTTAAGCAGAACCTCCTCAGACCGTCATGAATGGATGCTGTCAAGGGGAGGTATTTCAAGATCTGTTCCACACACATTATTCCTCAGATAGACCTGTTTGCCTCCTCCACAAACAGGCAACTCCAGAGCTATAGCTCCAGAATTCACGACCCAAAGGCTCTTCACACAGATGCCTTCTTAATATCTTGGAAGGGGAAATTCCTGTACGCCTTTCCCCCCTTCCCTCAGATCCAGAAAGTTGTTTGTCTTCTCGGCTTTTCCCGGTAAGGGGTTGCCACAGCGGAACTCCGGTCCGCTAATGATTGGCAGTAGATTTTTATGGTGCCGAGTTGCCAGCCAGATGCCCAACTTTCAGCGAAGGAACACCCATTCACGCATGTCTTTCGGAAGCCACGCAACTGCGGGGAGGACATGCAGACTCCACACAGAAGACCCTCCCCGGACACTAAATGAGAATTAAACGGGAGAACCTCTCGCTGTGAAGCAACAACGCAACTGCTGTACTACCGCGGCTTCCTCAGATCCAGAGAGTCCTACTGAAAATTCAGCAGGACTCACCAAAAATCTTGTTGGTGACCCTCCTTTGGCCAAGGCAGCACTGGTTTCCCCCTACTTCATCTATCCAAGGGCAATCACCACAAGTTACCCCCCTCAGTGGATCTACTCACACAGCACAAGGGAACACAGATTCACCAATAGTGGAGATCCCTGTACCTCTCCTTGTGGCTTATAGGATTCTGATTCCCTTCAGATACCTGTCCAATGAGGTCGTGCTCTCAGTCCTGCAGGAGGCCAGGAAACCAAACACAAGAAAATCAGCTCTCTCTAAATGGAGAAAGTTTTCAATTTGGTGTCAAAAAAGGCAGATAGAGCTGCTGGATAGCGACCTGCCTCTAATTCTTTCTTACCTGTGTGAACTGCTAAAGACAGGCTTGTCTTACTCCTCCTTAAAAGCACACCTGTCTGCCATGTCTGCCTACCTAGGGAGCCTCCACTAGCTTCCAGACATCCAGCCAAGCTATTCCTAAAAGATGATTTACACTTAAAACCCCCTAGAAAACAGACTCCTCCTCACTGAGATCTTAATTATGTGCTGGGAAAACTCACTTTGCCTCCCTTTGAACTAGCTGGCAAGGCTAACTTGAAATTTTGCACTTGGAAAACAGTACTGCTAGTAGCTTTGACATAAGCCAGGAGGGTCTCAGAGCTCCAAGCCCTCATGGCTACTCCACCCTTCCTAGTTTTCCATATGGACAGGGTCACCCTCAGGATTAATCCTTCCTTCACCCCCAAGGTGGTTAACGACCTCTCCCTAAATTAGGCTGTTTACCTGCCCACCTTCTTTCCATATCCTCAGGGAGACTGTGAGAAAGTCCTTCACTTTCTGGATGTACACAGGCAACTTCATTTCTACTTGCATAAGACCAAGCCTATATGCAAATCAGACCAGCTGTTTGCTTCCTTCCACCCCAGGGCTCTGGGGAAAGCTGTGGGAAAACAAACCATTTTGTCTTGGATTGCTAGGGCCATCTCCTTTTGTTACTCATGCCATGGAAAGACACTAGCAGGCAACGTAGGAGCCCATTCCTCAAGGGCCATGGCTTCCTCTGGAGCCTTCTTTAAAGGTCTCGATGCTAACTCCATTCTGGAAGCTGCTACGTGGTAATTTGTGCACACCTTCACCAGACATTACAAGCTGGACCACATCTCCAGGACCAGAGCGGGATTTGCCAGGGCTGTCCTGCGTGGGTTCCTGGAGTCCTCAGCCAGATCACCCCCCCCCCCCCCAACCAGCAGTGAGCTTTTGTACTCGCTCACTAGTGAATACTGCAACATTGGAATAGAAGGACATAGGAAAGTTTAAAATCTGACCATAACCTTATACGTTCTTCTCTTGCATGTTGCAGTATTCCTTCCCTCCCTCCATCCCCCTTGTTCTCCCTTGCACTTGCTCTCCTCATTTCCTATACAGGCTATGCTGTCAGGATTGGCTCCATCTGTGGCTTCTTGGTTCTGAGGACTGGTGTGCGCAGACTTCACTTTTATGGCTCACATACCAGCCATCATGTCAGATGCCCACACCAACAGGGACTGGAAAAGCTTTGGAAACCTGGCCGAACAAGCTGATGGGAAGAAGGATAAACCCACAGGTGAATACTGCAACATGGAAGAGAAGGACATCTACGGTTATGGTAAGATTTTACACAACTTTCCTTTATGCCAGGTAAATAAATCAAAATAAGCAATAGTGAGGCTTACTCTATATGGTTCTAAGTCATTGCTGGTGTACTGGAAGAGCAGCCTTAATGTTCAAGGGTCCCTTGATGTGTCTCTTATACAGTTAGGCTCTTCAGTCATCCCACCATCAGCACCACCCATCTCCTGTGCAAGGCTTGAGTGTCTGATGTAATGATTTTTCCTAACTGTAATAAAACAGCATGCATTCTGAAATAACTGGGCAATTCCAGAAGTAACATCGTGCTTCACCATAGTAATATCTGTAAAGCACAAAAAAGCAGCATCAATTTCTTTGGGTTACTTCTACATTTTAATAAACTTTAGATCGACATGCATGATTTTATATTTCCTGTTCCTGTGATTCTTGTCACTTCTCTTGATTTGATACACCAGAGGTCCTACCTCCTTGAGAATAGTGTTGGGTCCTTCTCAATTTGAAGTAAACCAACCAATAGATACAAATCTTTTTTAAGTGTGACTTGTTGACTCTGCTTTAGCTGTACGACATCAGCTGAATCCCTTAACATCTTGTACATTTTAGCTGCATGGAATAAATTTATGTTCCTGATAGATTCCTGTAAAGTCTGTAACTAAACCTGGTGATGTGCTATATTGAAGTAAGGAGGCGGTCTCCCCACTGATGGGTCAAAGGGAAAATTCAATGGCATTTCTCTCCCTGTCATTAACTCATACAATTTCTGCTTTTCCCAGTTAGGGGTCGCCACAGCGGATCACTGGTCCGCTTATGATTGGCAGTGGATTTTTATGGTGTTGAGTTACCAGCCTGGTGTCCACTCTTCAAAGATGGCACACCCATTAACGCATGCACCTGCCTGCATGTCTTTAAGGTTCACTCGACCACGGGGAGAACATGCAGACTCCACACAAAAGGCGCTCTAGACAAGAATCGAACTGTTGAGCCTCTTGCTTTGAGGTGACAATGCTAACCGCTGCACCACCGCGGCCTATTTTATGACATTATATGACAGTAACTCCCGAGCACAAAAACTCATAGCACAGCAACCCAGGCAACAGAAAAAGGGTTGTTGCCAGACTAAGGGAGCCAATGACAAGAAAAATAACCATAGATCCTGTAGAGGTATTAGAGATATTTGGGAAATTTTATGAAAATTTGTATAAAGTACAGGAATGTGGAAATCAAGAAAAAAGCACTAACAAAAACATTTGTGAAAGACATATATGCCAAGGATAGTGGTAGAGGAAGCTCAACAACTAATAGTTAAGGTAGGAGAAGATGAGATAAAATGGTGACATATAATCAAAATCCATAGGAAAGTCCCCAGGAGTAGATGGTATTTCTGTGAAAGTTTGGAAGCTAGGAGGGAAGACAGTGATAAGGATCTGGAAGGTTTTGTTTAACAGTATTTTAAAATGAGGGGAACCACAAACATCCTGGAAGAAAGCTGTGGTGGCTGAAATACCTAAAGATGATAAAGATCCGTCAGACCCATCTTCATATAGGCCCATTTCAATTTTAAACCATGATTTTAAAGTGTTCATGTCTATAATAGTTAAAAGATTGGCAAAGAAGTTACCAACACTGATAGACATGGATCAATGTGATTTTATGGAGGGGAAGCAAGCATTAAAAGAACAATAAAAATCCAGAGGGGAGCAAAATGTGAGAAAATACCACTGTTGATGGTGGCTCTTGATACAGAGAAAGCATTCAACAGACTAAAGTAGGGATTTATGAGTAGGGCAGTAAAGGCATTTGGATTCCCTGACACAATAATGCTAACTAGAAGAATATTTAGCGTAAAACTCATCCAACTACCATTTTCGTTAACGGGACCTCCCCAGAAACAAAAAAATAGCACACAAAACCACCCCCAAGAAATTCCTAATTTATCATTGGGTGAAGCCCTTATTTCCAGCAGAATAACTGGAAAATGAATGATAAGTTAGGTCCCTTCTGTGTACAGGCTTTAATAAGTCTTTCCTTAATCGTTCTATTCATTCTTTCTATCTTTCCGTTAGACTGTGGGTAATATGGAACATGACATTTCTGCTGTATTCTAACAGATTGCTCACTTTCTTCATGACCAGACTTGTGAATTGAGTACCGTTATCCAACTTTGTGATATGTGGCCATCCCCAGTGTGAAAAAATATTACTCCTCAATTTAGATGCAGTAGTTATTGTTGACATATCCTTGGTGGGAATAGCCTCCACCTACTTATTGAATGTGTTTACAACTACCAAGAAGTAGTGGTAGCACCCTTTTTCAGAAGGTAAATGGACCTGCAATGTCTGTCTGCATACTGTACCATGATGTTCATCGTGTTACCCTGCTGCAGTCATCACACTTGGGTTATCCTGTCGTCAGGCGGTCCCGCAGTCGGCCTGAATTCCAAAGTCTTGGTCCAGGGTCGGTTGCTGTCACTTCTTCCCTGACGTCAATGCGCCAGGGGTATATGTGATGCATCCGACGCCATTTTCTTCAGTCTTTATTGCCGCTTGGTGCCCGAAGCAGAAGCAGTTCGCAAGTGCCGGTCGGCCGACTCCTGAGATTTTCGAAGTCGAATTTCAGATCCAAAGTCTTCAATAAAGCTAAGTACCCCGTTGGGGAAACTTTTCTTGCCTCAGACCGATATCAGAAAAAGTTAACAATTGTATTTCTTGTGGGAAGCAAATACCTCATAAGGATTTTCATTCTTATTGTATACCTTGCCTAGGCCCAGATGACAACGTCACTGGCTGTCGCTTTTGTGCTAGGTTCAATAATTGTACTATAAAACAACGCTTTGATTTTGCACGACACTACTTCGGTAGAAAATTTAACTATACCATGCCCTCGGAGCAACCGACTACCGGCATGCACAAAAAACGCAAGGATAAGGACAGGCAGCCTAGACCCAAGCCAGACTCCGAGGCCTCAGCTGGGCCGGTCTCCGGTTCACCGGTTTTCAGTGAGGCACCTACGCAGCCCCTGGCTACCGCAGAATTGGAACCCGAGACCGCTTCGGATCCTTTGGCGGAGAGTGCTAGGCCGACGCAGCTATTTTCTTTAGGCCCTACCGACGACATTGCAGAAAGAGAAGCCGGTGCTGCAGAAACACCTTCGGTTTCTGAAGGTGTCTTCAGAATGACGACCCTTACCATAAAAATGTATCCTAAGCTTAAGACTCCTCTTAAACCTAAAAAGACTGCACTTCAGTCTCCAGTTCAAGGCCCCATGCCTAAGAAACAGATGCTTAAAATGGCTGAAGATTTGATCTCTTTAATCAGGGGTTCCCAACCCCCCCCCCGACAAAAGGCCTAGACAAGAGGAAGATTATGCCTCCTCTGAACAAGTGTCTATTTCCACAGGCTCCTCTGAGGATCAAGATTACACCTTTCCCCCTTATGAAGATTCTGATGCTGAGGATTCCATTCCCTCAGCTTCTCCCCTTGAAGACTACTCCTTTGGGGAAACTTTACACACTAAGAGGGAACATTTTCACTGGGAAGGTCAGGACTAACCTGACTCAAAGAAAAGGCTCAGAGAGTTTCTTTTGCTCCCCCGGCACAGATCTCTTGCTATCCCCCCAGTTTTAGACATTGTTGGTGATGTTTACTTAGAATCTAGTTTAAATCCAGATTCTGTGCCTCCTGCTCCAGCCAAGCCAGACAGATATTATAGAGTGCCTGACTCCCACAAATTCCTTTATAAAAGCCCTGTTGCTGACCCAGAGACCATCTCCCAGGGTCGCAAACGGGCTAAGGCTTCTATGGCAAAAAATCCTGTACCGTATGAAAGGGACTCCAGAGCGCTAGACAGGTGGGGGAAAAAGGTTTACACCTCAGCCACTCTAGCTATGAGAGCACTAAATTGTCAATTTCACATACTAAAATACCAACAATTTCTAATGTCTCAAATAAGACAAAAAATGAGCACACTCCCTCAACAGTCTGAATTGAAGGAAATGCAGGATCTGTTGCATGCAGCTGAACAGGTGGGCAAACATACTTTACAATGTGGATTTGATTCCTTGGAAGCTTCCTGTAGAGTAGCTGTTACTGTGTCCGTTATACGTAGGCATGCTTGGTTAAAGGATCAAACTCTGCCTGATCGTGTTAAAGCAAAGCTTCTAGATGTTCCCTTACAGCAGGATGTCCTATTTGGAGTTAAAGCAGAAGAAGTCTTAAAGAAAATGGAGGATAAGGCAAAATCTATGCAGACGGTCAAAGATTTCTTACAGGTTCAGCCCCCTTGCTTCAGCAGAAATTGGCCAACAAAAAATTGGTCCTTTCCAGCTACTGACAGACCACAGAGGGGTAAATACAGACGCCAAAGAGGCAGAGGACAACCACAAACCCACTACAAACCTCGACAGTGGGGCACTGCAACACAGAAGGGAGGAGAAGACAGGCCCCAAACTACTAGAAGGCAAACACAATGACTTAAACCTCATATGGCCAAGCAAAACTCTCTTGGCAGCTCCCTTGGGAGGAAAATTAGCACTTTTTTTCAGACAACTGGCGCATAGTCACAAAGGACAAATGGGTCCTAGACATAATTTCACAAGGATACAGATTCCATTTCCACACCTTGCCAATGAAAGGAGGAATGCCAAACCTGCCACAAAATCAATGGGCAGAGGCACAAAAACAAATTACAGCTCTCATGGACCTGAGAGCCATTCAACTGGTACCTACACGGGAGCAAGGCCAAGGATTTTACTCAAGACTCTTTCTAGTCCCCAGAAAGGACAATGCCTGGAGACCAATTCTGGACCTTTAAATTCTAAACACCTTCTTACAAGTACCCAAATTCAAGATGCTAACACTACAGCAGCTTCTTCCCATGTTGGGCAAGAAAGCATGGCTAGTAACATTGGACCTCAAGGAGGCATACCTGCATGTCCCTATCAGACAAAATTGCAGAAGATACCTCAGTTTCATTGCAGGTACAACCCATTACCGATTCTTTGCACTGCCCTTTGGCTTATCCACTGCGCCCAGGGTTTTCACAAAATGCCTGGCACCAGTAATTGCATACTGCAGACAAAGAGGAATTCAAATATATACCCATACCTGGACGACTGCCTCATCCAAGCAGAAAGCAAGGACATCCTCTTACAACATCTGGCTTTTGTAAAACATCATCTAAGTTGCCTAGGGTACACAGGAAATGAAAATAAATCAAAACTAGTACCCTCACAAAATGACATTCCTGGGTGCCAGCTTGAATACAATGGCCCAGAAGGCTTATCTGTTCCAGACAAACAACTACAACTGACTCGATATTTCAAAACAATGGCAACAAAGACCCAACTCCCTGCAAGAAAAATTCTGCAGGCCTTGGGCTTCATGGCATCTTTCATACTACTAATACCATTTGCAAAGCTGCATATGAGGAAATTACAGTGGTACCTAAAAAGCGTATGGTCTCAACACAGCCACAGCTTGGACGCAATGATATTTCTCATTCCCTGCCTTCAACAAGAGTTTCTATGGTGGTCACAGGCATGTCACCTCAACAAGGGTCAGCCTCTCATCTTGCCCCCAGCCAGGCAAACTATGACAACAGATGCATCGGACTATGCCTGGGGGGCACACATGGCAGGACAGTGCGTTCAAGGCATATGGACTGCAGATCAAAGGAATCTGCACATCAATCAAAAAGAAATGCTAGCTGTACAGAATGCCCTGACAGCCTTCAAGAACCTCTTGCATCCAGGACAGCTTACAATAAGGATGGACAACACCACAGTAATGTGGTACATAAACAAACAAGGGGGTACACACTCCTACCCTCTATGCAGGCAAGCAATGACCTTGTGGAACACAGCACTGGCTTACCAAGTTCAGCTACAAGCTCAATTCCTGCCAGGAAAAAAGAACACATTGGCAGACGACCTCAGCAGAAACATCAAGGATCCCCACGAGTGGAAACTGGATCCGCAAGTATTTGTAATGATAACTCAAAAATGGGGCCACCCAGACATAGATCTGTTTGCCAGCCCCCAAAACTATCAGCTAACAAAATTTTGTACAAGGACGCTTCACCATCAAGCTTGGAAAGTGGACGCACTCTCATTCAGTTGGAAAAACCTGACAGTATATGCCTTCCCTCCATTGCCCCTTCTCTCAAAGGTGCTTCTGAAAGTCAGGAAGGAGAGACCCAGAATGATACTCATAGCCCTAGACTGGCCACGCCAGCACTGGTACCGACTACTAAGGAATATGGCCCAGGGCCCACCTTGGATTTTACCACAAATTGCTCATTTGCTCATACAGCAAGACAATCAGATTCTACACAGCCAGCTCAAAACCTTAAATATGGCTGCATGGCAAATCACCTAAGCAACCAGCCAGCTCCTCTTCCTCAAGCAGTTATGGATGTTATTCTGGAAGCTAGGAGGCCCAGCACCAGGAAGGCCTACTCGGACAAATGGAAAAGGTTTTGCGCCTAGAACCAAGCTAAAGGCCAAAATACCCTTCAGCCTCACATACCTCAGATTCTACAGTATTTAACTGAGATGTTGCACAAAGGACTTTCTTTTTCGTCTATTAAAATCCACGCCTCAGCTATTTCAGCCCACTACAACACGGATCCTCCCTTATTTTCACAAGCGCTTCTAAGGCAGTTTCTCAGAGGGGCCAAAAACATTAGGCCCCCCAGGAGAGCACCTACACCAACCTGGGACCTCAACTTTGTTCTGGAAAAACTTACGCTACCTACTTTTGAACCAGCTTTCTCTGCTGATCTAAAGTTTATATCATGGAAGACTGCCCTGCTGCTAGCAATAACTTCAGCCAGAAGAGTCTCAGAGCTTCAGGCACTAATGGCAGTAGAGCCTTTCCTCATTTTCCATCAAGACAGAGTTTCTCTATGAACTAATCCCTCCTTCATGCCTAATGTGGTAGCCAGTGTGGCTCTAAATCAAACCATCCACTTACCCACCTTCTTTCCAAATCCACAGAACAAAGGAGAAAGACTCCTGCACTCCTTGGACATTCACAGGCAACTACGTTACTACTTGGATAAAACTAAGGTTTTCAGAAAATCTGACCAGGTCTTTGTATCCTATGCTGCAGCTTCACAAGGGAAGGCTATATCAAAACAGACCATTTCCAAATGGATAGGACATTGCATTCGTTTTTGCTATACCCATCATGGAAAACCAGTTCCTGCTACTATAAGGCCCCACTCTACCAGGGCAGCAGCTACATCTACAGCCTTCCTCAGGGGGGTGCCAACCAAGGATATTTTGGAAGCTGCAACTTGGAGTTCAGTACACACCTTCACCAAACACTACCACTTACCACTTTACTCTAAGACTAGAGCTGGCTTTGCCACTGCAGTTCTGCAGGGCCTTTTAGCCTCCTCTAACCCTCTGTGACTCCTCCTCCCATCCTTAGCTTTGGGATTCTACCCAAGTGTGATGACTGCAGCAGGGTAACACGATGAACATATTTCAGTTTTGTACCTACCATAAATGTAGATGTTAGAGTGTACACCCTGCTGCAGTCCAGGTTACCCTCCCTCCATCCCCTCTGACCTAACTAAATCTTTACAATACCTTTGTGATGTATTTGCTGATAGCTGGAGGGATGTTGTGTTTGTGCTAAATTTTTTAGATTGGTACTAATTACTGACCACCTTTTTGGGGGCACCTGACATCTGGGGCAAGAAAAACTGAAGAAAATGGCGTTGGATGCATCATATATACCCCTGGCGCACTGACGTCAGGGAAGAAGCAACAGCAACCAACGCCGGACCAAGACTTTGGAATTCAGGCCGACTGCGGGGACCGCCTGATGACAGGATAACCCAAGTGTGATGACTGCAGCAGGGTGTACACTCTAACATCTACATTTATGATATGAACAAAACTGTACTTTCCCTCTGGGACTGGTACTCTTTTTCTAAATGAGGCTTTTTTAACATAGAGTTTGCCTGAAAACATAATGTTAAGTTGTCAATCTCGCCTTCATTCTTGCTGGATGGGTTCGGCTCCGACTCTGCACTTGCTTTAGCTCGAGAACTCCTTTCCACCGGCTCGCAACCCTATATCCCATGATGGCAAGTGGAGACTACCGAGATCTTCCAGCTGTCTCTATACACGATTTAGAGAGGGTGGTAAGCAGGCTGTTGAAGTCAGGCACTGGCCTAAATGCTCCATAGCCCGTCTCAAACAGACTTGCCCCCATCCCCAAACTTGAACCTCCTCCTCCACACCCAGACACACGGGAGTTCGGGCGGGGCAGCGACTGTTTGATGCACTGTGACGATGCCTTGATCCGGCTCCCTCGCTCCTAACGATATCCTCATGGGACCCTCCTTGGAGGGATCCGGTCGTCGGAGTTTTTCCTGTGGGCTCCGAGGGGGCTAGTGGCATCGGACTTGTACACAGACTCCCCTGAGTCTACTACTGATGATACCGACTTAGATGAGGAGGGGAGGGTCCCCACGGTCCCCTGTCTCCTTTTTCAGACATCATGGCTCTTGAGCCTCTCTCAAACAGAGGGGGGCCCTCCTCCTGCCCCTCCCTCCGCTGATGATTGGATCCCGACCTTTTGGATCCCGACCTCCGCCCTCCACCCCTGTCTGTCTCCGCCGGCTCGTGGGTGGGGTAACTCCAGAGTCTGTGGAACCTGTCCCAGAAGATTGTCCAAAATTCATTACGGCCATCCCAAATTCATTATCCCCCCAAAGATAAACAGTTAGATGCAAAGGTGTCTCTATGGGTTTGGACCTCAGGTGAAGGATACCTTGACCAGGTGTGAGCAGGATGGTAAAACTCTTTCTGCCGTTGGAGTCAATTTTTTTCCTCTCCTAGACCATATCCCAAGAAGGGAGAAAGGGGAAGTGTGGTTCCAAAGCCCAAAAGGAGCTACACGGACACCGCTTTACCGGGCCAGGGTAGAGGGTAGCAGAGATGAAACGCCGCCCCAGAGGCGGGGGTCCTCAGAACCAGGGCAACAGGGCCAGGCTTCAGCTCTTCCTTTTCAGCCGGAAGCCTGTTGCCGATCTCCCACCCCACTGTCCACTCCCGAGGAAGGTTGGAAGGTGCAGTGGCCTCACTCCTATCCCAAAGAGATCCCAGTACCCAGAATGTAGGCCGACATATCCATGGGTTAGACAGATCCCTTTGAAAGGTTTCAATCCCTTCAGACATCTCACCCTCCTTCTGATTTGAGTCAAAGGGATTTTGCAGAAACAGAAGGTTTCAAACTCCCAGAAAAGAAAGAGCCGAGACAGTGCCGGCCGACCAAGTAGGATCCGAATCCTACTCAGTTCGGAGATTGAGACCAATATTAGACCTGAGCAATCTGAACCAGATGTCAAGAAAGAGATTTCATGATCACGCACTCAGTCCATTCTGCCCTTTCTGGGCAAGGGAAACTGGATGTGCTCTATAGACCTTCAGGATCGCGTGCTACAAAGATTCACAGGCCAGGCGGCTCAGAAGGTTTCTCAGCTTCGACCAGGGACCAGTCATTTCAGAGCACTGCCCTTTGGCCTCCTCACTTCCCCCCAGAGTGTTTTACCAAATGCAGCAGGGTGGTCACAGCTCACCTGAGGCGATCTAGGATTCCAGGTGTTCCTTAGACTGACGAGCTCCTCCTCGCCACCACAAGTGTCAGCTTTCAGTCCAGAGAGACTACACCCTACAGCTTTGCAGGAAGGAAAGTAAGAAGTAAAAATCCGAAAAATCTTCTCTGCTGCCTTGCCAATCTATCACCTTTATGAGAATTAATTTAACGTCAATGTCAAAATGTTAGCCAGAGATCAGAATCAAGAATTCTGGACATCCAAAATTTGTTCGCTGTTACAAAGCAACAAGATCAGATCATTTGTCCTGGGGTCCCTGATATAACGACCTTTATTATGAGTTGGGGGGGCATTCCAGAGGCAGGATGGTCCGCGGGGCGGCGCAGAAGCCCATGAATACCATGCACCACTAGAGATGAGCTGGAGTGCTTTTAGCGTTGCAAGTTGCAAGCCCTCTTCTTCCCACGGGGACTATTGCAGCATCAACAAACAGGCAGGAACCAGGTATCATCCGCTATGCCGTCGAGCTCTCAGACTTTGGCGATGAAGATCTCTTCCTCATCTGATCTGATAGCAATTACAAGTCCCCCAACCTATTGGACCAGGCGGGGCAGATCTAGAGATTCTGATGCCTCGCGGTCTCAAGTGGTCTCTCAATCAATCTGTAGTGGATCAGATTTTTCTGAAGTGGGGCACTTTTGTTGCTTTCTTTTACCCTCAAAAAAACAAACAACCAGACTATTATTTCAACCCCTATCTTCCTTCCAGGTCAACCCTGAGAGAGCTTCTCTAACCCAGTTGGCAGACCGGGATTTCTTCCTTTTCCCTTTTCTCACAAGTCACCCGTTCATCCGTTTTGAAGCAAATTGATCCTCATTTTTCCATATTGGCCTCTGGTCATTTGGTCTGCGTCTCTGCATGGTCACCTTCTTCTGCAGCCTCACCATCTGGACCCAGTTTCCGGCTTTTGATCCACCAGTGGTCCTTGTACCGGGCCATTCTCTCTCAACAGCCAGCGGGCCATTGCTCCTCTCTCCCCTGACTGCTTGGTTGCTCCACTTCTTCCTCAGAGACATTTACACATTTTATTTCTGACTCCAGAGTCCACTAGGACTATTTAGCCCCTTCCCTGGGCCTGGACAGGAGTTCCTATTAGATTGTTTCCTCCGATGCGTTGTTTGAGGATTTCTCTTTTAGAACCATTGTTTCCTAATTCTGTTAGGATAGTCTTTGTTAGGGTAAGTAGAGTTAGCGTAAGAAGATCTGTTCCGCGCCGCCTTGCTCATGCCATATAGGGGTTGCTTTCGGGCTGCTTAAAAGGGGAGCTCGAGCTGAGCCAGAGTTGCGAGAGCGGCAGGGGGTCGGCTCAGAAACAGATCAGAGAGAGAAGCGACACATCAGCTGGAGGGTACGGTACATAACTTCTAATTATGTAATCCTCATGTGTTTCTTTACAAGCCTTTTTAGCTGAGGTTTCCAGCCCTTGTGCTTTACAATAGGTCAAGTTCTCGGGAAGCCTAAATGGCCTAGCAACTGGTGGTTGTATTTTATTTAAATGTTTAACCAAGGATTTTGATTTGTGGGATATAAGTGCCCCTTGCACCGTTTTGTACGTATACAACTTTACTACATGAAGTGAAGTAGCAACCTCACATTGTGCTAGTTCATCAGCATCTCAATGCATTCTTTGAATCTTTATTAAATCCATTTCAACTGATGAGCTGTCTTAGCTGACATCTGTGATACCTTCTACCTTGTTTTCTTCACACTGTTCTGGATATAAAGGAAGTCCCCTCTCTGGCATTTTTTTTTTGCTGCTGCATCAGCTGTGGATTTGCCAAGAAAGTGAAGATTAATATCTTTTGCCTGATGTGCGTTTACCTTTCAAGTATTCCATTTATATCTGTTTTCCAACTCTAAATCATTTAATTCCTTCTGGACCTTTGCATACTGTAATGGTTCACCGTTACTGTCTACAAATCCCCTAATGGCCCAAATTTCCAGATATATAATGAGGGCTGTTACTACATGAGAACTGTAACTAATAATGTGCAGTGACCATCTCCGTACTGTTGTATAGCATATAAAACAGACTCCAGCTCATTGGGCTGACATGTGCCCATGCAGCTTGATCATATGCATCTCTGGTTTTGTTGGGTTTGTGTAAATTAAACATTTTTAATTTTTTAATGATAAAATGTTAAAAATAAATTGTATTAATGTGGTGTACAGTCTTCATAAAATCTTGAACCATTTACAAACACACATTTGTCATTTGCACTGAAGTGATCTGGTAAAGGTGAATTTGGAATTCTGCCCATTTGTTCCTCACAAATATGTGGGGTCTCCTTATGCAACAACTGTTGAAAAAAGTAATATTTTTCTCCAGCTTGTATTGAAATATTTTTCTGTTCTAAAGCCATATAGAGAGTGTGGTGGTGCTGCGGTAGCGTTGTCGACTCACAGTTAGAGCGTCTTCTGTGTGACGACATGCATGAATAGGCGTTCCTTCGTTGAAGGTTGTGCGTTAGGCCCGGCAAGCCTAACTCTACTCTACTGCCATTCATTAGCGGACCGGAGTTCCGCTGTGGCAACCCCTAACCGGGAAAAGCCGAAAGACACAAATCAAGTCTGATTCATAGCTCTGTGTCTGTCTGAATACAGTAGGGTCTTGACTGTGTGATGTGGTGTCTGCATTATTATTGGAGAGAACTGTGTAATGAATTCTCAGTGCTGAGTTCCCCAGTTTACAGACTGCTGTGTCCATTAGAGACATATGGGGCAAATTTCCAATTCCCCATCTAGTTGTCCAAGTTACATTTCAGTTGGTTTAGGGAGGGATGCTGCTTCACATAGAAGAGAACCTATCCCACAGAGGGGAAGTGATAAATACCTCTCTCTCCAGCATGTCTTTTTTATATCACAGGCAATGTTCAAGTCTTTAGAATGATAAATTCTGGTGCAGTTTGCTGTGCAGGCATGAAGGAAATCTATCAGTTTGGACTGAAGATGCCTTGTTTGCCAAGCATAAGTCTCTCCTCCTGTAGGAGACAGAATTCAGAGATACGGCTTTGAGGTGGTCTGCAAAGGACATGTTATTTATACTCTGTATTCTTTTAGGGAGGAACCTCTGCGGGTGTTCAGTTGTTGGATGTACTTGGTTAGGTGCATACTAAAGGGGAGGGGGCATTGTACTCCATAGGTCTGATGAGTGAGAAATACAGTGGAACAATGAACTTACCATACCTCTGTTTTTAAGTTGCACAACATAGAATGAGTTTGTCAGTACCACAGACACATGATTCGCCTAATGGGGAATCTAAAATGCTGGACAGATCTAGGAAATAGCTGTATGCTTTGGCGACATTCACATTTGGAGGCCTAAACTACCTAGCCAACATAAAGCTTTTCCAGAAGGACATGACAAAGGGACCTCGCCACGCCCCTCTCGGGTAACCTACCATTGAACATTTAGAATGCAGTGGAGTCCCAGTTGGCTGCCTTACAGTCAGTGTCTAACATATTCATGTGTCTGCTTTCCGTTGCAGTTGATGACACAGCTAGAGCAGCAGGTACCAGCCTAGCCATCTGCTGGCACACCTGGATGCAATTATGTGACTTTGTAAAAGGGTTTAAAGGTATCCTTCCTTAACGCTGCTTTTGATGGCTCCACGCTCTTTGGGCCAAAGGTTAAAGGTACTCTCACCAGGAGCAAGCAGGATGGAAAGAAGTTTCTGAATTTGTGATCCTTTCTTCCACCCCTCAGAGAATGTTTTCCAGAAATCAGAGACGTGGCAAGAAGATGTGGTTCAGGAAATATCAAAGGTTTGACCTGGATGTTCCTGCAGGCAGAGGGGGGACAATTTTAATGGATATCGCCCTAGAGGCAGACTGCATAATCAAGGGTTTCACTGTCCTTTTTCTGAGAAATCCTTTCAGTGCTCCTAAAGAATTGTCTGACTACCTCCACCCTCTGGAGGTAGTTGGGGGGCACTTATCCCTGCACCCACAAGCCTGTCAGGCAGTCGCATAGGATATTTTGGTGCTGTTGATAATCAACAGAGGCTATATAGTTCATTTTGTTTTCCTTCCTTTAAAGAAGAGAAAGATTCCCACAGTACTACTCCATCAGATTGAATCCAGTCAGCAGAAGTCTTAAAGCTGTTAGAGGGTCATGCAGACAAGAATTTCAGTAACTTGCTGTAAGTTGCATAGTATGTAAATTGAAGTTGTACATATCATTACTTCACAGTCCAGCATTTTAAGTGCTATACTCCATATTGTCACATTTATTAAAACATTGCTTTGCTGCAGCTTTACACCCTGCAGACTGAATCATCTGAAAAATTATTCTGTCATTTCTGACAATGAAAAAAATGAAAACCCTCAGTATGTGCTCAATGCCTGTACTTTTGTTTAAAAAAAGGGGGGTGTGCATGAGTACATTTAAAAGATACTGCTGTTGCTGTTGTAGTTCTGTTCAACAATCGGGTTTCTTTTGATTTTATTTTCAGGTTGCGGCTCAAACCAGGGATTATACTGAGACACCTATCTTTTGCAGTGGCAGCTGGTGATCAAAGTTACATGCCGCAGCAGGTTTCAGTGACTGTTGGAAAACATCCTAATCGTCTTCATGAAATCCGTGAAATCCACATCCCAAGCAATGTGACAGGCTATGTGACTTTGCTAGAAAATGCCAGTATCAGTTTTCCAGGTGAGTGTAGTACTGAAACCCATTCGTATATAAAAGGGTATGCTGTGGATTTCAACACTTGGCACTTTTGGCATCTGTTTTTTAGCATTAATGCAGGACTGTGTTATTTTTCTTTCTCTGTGACATTTTTTAATCTCCTGTCATCTGCTTTTCTAAGTGATGTTTTCTGAAGTTCAGGTATGGTGATAGTGGGCTTAAGTGCTCATTTCCTGCAATTTGGGACCAGTTGTATTAAGATTAGTAATCTTTTTGAATTTATTTTTTCCTGTTTCAGAGCATTGCTTTCAGTAGTTGAGAAACATTGCACTTTGTTTTATGAACACGCACTGGAAGAGCTGGTAGTCCTTCTCTTTGTGGAAGTCTGATAGCAAAGTTGTATGTCCCCTCAGCTATTCTTTACAGTATGTAATAGGAGCTGTCTCTGAGGTGTTGTCTCCCTTACTAATTCTGGCATTTTTCAAAACTTGGATCAGTGGCACTGCATGCTATTACTTTGTTCTGTTGACTTTATTTTTCTTCTTACCTTTCTTGTTTACCTCTGCAAAGGAACATAGGGGAGGGGTCTATATCACTTCGTCAAATCACTAATGAGCAAACACCTATTTGTCAAACCTTTTTATTGAAGCCATTAATCATCAAATGCCATTTTAATCAAAATTTTAGCTAGGGCATACCAATGGTAGGCCAGCCATCGACCGTGAAAAAAGTCATAAACTTTAAAACCTACTCAGGTGGGGGGCTGTGCCCCCACAACCTGCTAACTAAATATACCAACTCCAAGATCGCACTATAGTGGGGACAAGAGCCAATTTCAGATGGTGGCCAACCGTTGGTTTGCCCTAGGAAAAATTTGCTGTTCGATGATTAGTGGTTTTGATGAAAAAAGGTTCGAATAGGTGTTCACTCATTAGTGATTTGACAGTGCTACAGACCCAGGCAGTGTTAGACAAGCAGTCAAAGGGACTTAAAGATTCCTACCTGTACACTCCTGTAAGTAGAACACTTAAAAGTTTTTGCCACCCTTTATGAGTACTTAATAGTGCCCACCCCGGAAATCAAGCAGAAATTTTCATAATGATATTAGAGTAAATTATATCCAACCAGTCATCAAGACTAAACTTAAAGGCAAAGTAGTACTTTGCGTGACTTTTTAGAGGTAACATTCCATAGGCTGGGAATACATCGATTTAGAAACCTATCTCTCCAGCAAGTTTTGTTGGAATAAATATAGGTCCCTAGTATGGGTGTTCTTAGAGCCAAAGGTTTTTGCAAAGTAATAAGAAGTGAAATAGGATAAGTCTTTCATGGCTTGAAAAACGAGACGTAGATCACCATGGAATAGCTGGTAGGCTGCTGGGTGTAAGGGAAGGTGTTAATCTATCACAGCAGTTGAAGGATTTACAGCCTTTAATTTTTGGTGGTGGGTTTAAAATCATTGGGCCCTTTCCAGTTGAGCGATATACTTGGATTTATACACAGCAGAGTGGCATTGTATTCGATGATGGTTCTAATAATGGAAGAGTACAGTGGTAAAGTTATTTTTTGATCTTGAAAATATATTCCCTTGTAAATTAACTGGACCAAATAAAAGGATTTTCTGACTCTTGTAGAAGCATGATAATGCAAGAGAGAGAGAGAGAATTGTTCACGTGAGTATCCAAGTCTGATGATGTTCATCGTGTTACACTGCTGCAGTCATCACACTTGGGTTATCCTGCCGTCAGGCGGTCCCGCAGTCGGCCAGAGTTCCAAAGTCTTGGTCCGGCGTCAGTTGCTGTCGCTTCTTCCCTGACGTCAGTGCGCCAGGGGTATATAAGATGCATCTGATGCCATTTTCTTCAGTATTTCTTGCCGTGCTGTGCCCGAAACAGAAGCAGTTCGCAAGTGCCAGTCGGCCGACTCCTGAGATTTTCAAATTGAATTTCAGACCGAAGTCTTCAGTAAAGCTAAGTACCCCGTTGGGGAACCCTTTCTTGCCTCAGTCCGATGTCAGAAAAAGTTAACAATTGCATTTCTTGTGGGAAGCAAATACCTCATAAGGACTTTCATTCTTATTGTATTCCTTGCCTAGGCCCAGACCACGATGTCACAGGTTGTCGGTTTTGTGCTAGGTTTAATAAACAAACTATTAAACGTCAGTTTGATTTCGCCCAACATTATTTTGGTAGGAAATTTAATTATACCATGCCGTCGGAGCAGCCGACGACTGGAATGCACAAAAAACGCAAAGATAAAGACAGGCAGCCGAGACCCAAACCAGACTCCGAGGCCTCTGCTAGGCCAGTCGCCGGTTCTCCAGTTTTCAGTGAGGCGCCTATGCAGCCCCTGATGACCGCTGATTTAGAACCCCAGGCGACATCCGATTCACAAGCAGAGATTGCTAGACCTCCACATCCTTTACCTTTAGGCCCTTCTTTTTTTTCAAAACAGGTTTATTGTTTTAACATATAAGAGAAATATCATAACAATTTTATACAAGTAATTAAAAATAGGTATTATTATAATATTCAACAAAACAACTAAAGTATTTACAAAGACATCCACTACAATCAGATCAATTAATTAAACTAAAATACCATGCTATTGAAATTAAAATTTTTTTAACAAATTTTGTAAATTATCCCATACAATAAAATAAGATGTTTTTTATTTGTTCTAGTCCTAATTGTGTTTATTTCCATATGGCACACTATATTCATAACATTTTTAAATTCATTGAGCGAAGGAGGTGTATCTGAAATCCAATTTCTAGTTATTATTTTCCTAGCCACTGCTAGAATAGACCATAACAAGGGAAGCTTAACCTTTTTAACACTTTGAGGTACAGGTGTGTTGAATAATATAAGAGATTTAGAAATAATGAAATTATCTGTAAAAAGAGCCTGCAAAAATTCAGTAATTGACTTCCAGTATTCTTTCAATTTTATACAGTCATAAAACATATGAGCCCAGTCAGCATTAATTTCTACATTACATCTCTTACATAGATTATCTTTATTATTTATTTTATTCATCATCAAAGGTGTATAAAAACATCTATGTAAAAATTTCCATGTATAAAGTCTCCAGACAATGGAAGACGTAGTTCTATAAGCAGATTCCAGTATATATTGTTTATCTTGTTGATTTGGTGGGTCCCCATTAATAGAAGTGAAATAATTCCAGTATGAATCTACACTGTAAAAAGTTTCTTGTCTGATAAGTTTATGTATGTATGAAAGTTTACCTTTATCAGAAACTTTATGTTGTAAATTTAATATCAAGTAATCAATCAGTGTTGGAAACCTTTAGGCCCTTCTGACTCCATGCCTGAAGGAGATTCCGGTGCAGTTGAAATGCCTTCAGTTGCAGAAGGTGTCTTCAGACCGACTACACTCACTATTAAATCCTATGCAAAGCTGAAAACTCCTTTAAAAACAAAGAAGACTGTACAGCAGTCTCCAGTACAAGGCCCCATGCCTAAGAAACAGATGCATAAGATGGCTGAAGACTTAATTACCCTAATCAGGGGTTCCCATCCCCCTCCTGATAAAAGGCCAAGACAGGAGGAGGACTACGCTTCCTCTGACCAGGTTTCAATTTCCTCAGACTCTTCTGAGGAACAGGAATATTCCTTTCCCCCTTATGAAGACTCTGATGCTGAAGAGTCTATCCCTTCTGCACCTCCCCCAGAAGACTACTCTTTTGGGGAAACCTTACATACCATGAGGGAACATTTCCACTGCGAAGGCCAGGATTACTCTGATTGTAAGAAAAGGCTCCGAGAGTTCCTTTTACTACCCCAGCACAGACCACTTGCTATTCCACCTGTGTTAGACATTGTGGATGATGTTTATTCAGAAACTAGCCTTAACCCATATTCACTACCTCCTGCACCAACCAAACCAGACAGATACTACAGAGTCCCTGACTCGCACAAATTCCTATATAAAAGCCCTGTTGCTGACCCAGAAACCATTTCCCAGGGTCCCAAAGGGGTTAAGGCCTCTATTGCTAAAAATCCTGTGCCCTATGAAAGGGATTCTAGAGCACTAGACAGATGGGGAAAGAAAGTATATACCTCAGCAACTCTAGCTATGAGGGCCTTAAATTGCCAGTTTCACATGCTGAAATATCAACAATTTTTGATGTCTCAATTAAAACAAAAAATGCTCACACATACAGAACAGCCTGATTACAAGGAAATGCAAGATTTGTTACATGCAACTGAACAAGTGGGAAAACATACTTTGTAATATGGATTTGATTCATTGGAAGCTTCTTGTAGAGCAGCAGTGACAGGGTCTGGCA